>NW_006239148.1:783439-834242 GCF_000226075.1 Solanum tuberosum | reverse complement strand
CAATTTTATACAAATTGTTCAGTTTTGTATAAATTTATTTATACGTTGTAATTTGTATAATAAGATCTGTATTTGTATAATTATAAGTGTATAGGACAAAAAATATATGTATTTGTATTTGTATATACATTTTTCTCTCGCTTTATACAAACACAAACACATTTTATACATTTTATACCGAAATGTATAAAATGGCTAATTGTATACCAAATCAGATGGTAAAAAAAGGGGATGTTTGCTGCGAATTACAATTAAAATAAACTATGGTTATAGCATTTAATTTAAATTAATATATAGTTTGTTATTTCATACAATTTTCCCTATTTTTAATACTCTATTTTTTATTTTTTATTTTTTTTTAATTAATTTTTATTTGGCTCACGGGCCAGCCCTATCCATATTTCTCAAGCCTCACAAATCGACAGGCTTATTCAGGCCGGATTAAAAAAACCCTTTTCTTAAATAGGCTCCAAAAATCGTAACCCAACCCTATAAAATAATGGGTTAGGCCAGACCGGCCCAATGGGCCTAGCCCATATTGACAGCTCTATGTATCATAATACATAGCTTTTGAGTGTTTATTTATGTAATTGTTCTTATTGACAAGAATTTCAGCACAAATGGGTGCTGGATACCAACCTCATTGTTCTATATTTTTTTATTGTTGTAGCAAAAATATTTGTTTACAATGTAGAATGTTAAATAAATACGTAAAAAATAATTACGTTTCCTAACACATAGATTTTATCTGAGAAGGATTTTCAAAATTGAATATTCAAAAATGGAGTTTCATCAAAATTATTTTAGAAATCATTTTTTATATACCGTACCTGCTACTACAAATGATTAGAAAGGTGAAAATTTGATGAATTTTGGGATAGTGGAAGACAAAAAAAAATGACGACAATGAATGATCTCAGTTGTAACAGAGGAGTAAATGACGAAAAATGATGAATATGATGATGGTGGAGTAGATGAATGGTGGAAGGAAGAAAGAGTCAAGAAAATGAAGAAAAAAAATTCACCAAAAAAAAGTTCGCCACATGCTTGGAGTAAGTGCAACACACACCATGTGTCAAGTCAGCAGAAGGTGTCAACATGACACAACGAAGCATGATATGAAGTGTTTAAAATGAACAAAGCATATATAGTTAAGGTGTCTAAGAGAATTGGTGTCAATTTTAGGTGATCACCAATAGGTTTAGACAAGGAAAAGGCTACATAATTAGATACACATCCATATCATATCTACTAATTCATACTTTTTAAATAATTATCTATTACTTCACTATTTGATAATTGTATACCAAATTTGGAGTCAGATAAAGTGAGATACATCATTCCTTAAAAATAACATATAATCTTATTGTAGCGACCTGAACTGTCATTACTCAAACGTACCTCATGCGGAACTCAATATTCTTGAAAATTCATTGCCAATTTAAAAATTGGGTACACGAAGATTGTGATAAAACTTTGAATTAACCCGAGCTAATGTCAATCCGCCATAGCGGGACGCTTCCCACTATGGCGATGCCGCTATAGTATGGCTGGCGGAATCAAACCCTAAAAAATTCGATGTCTTTTATTTTTCCTCCCACTTTTAATTTCATGAAGAAAACAGACGAGGGTTGCTCCAAAAATTCTCCTAAGCCGCCCTTAGCTTGGGAACCATGGAGGAAAGAGATTTCAGCGCAAAGAGGGTTAAAATCCAGGAGTTTCCGGTCCATGTTCATTAGGATTCGCTTCCACAAAATTAAAAGTTTGTGTTCCTCCAAGTTCTTCCGCAGTTTTTTGACGTCCAGGTAGGCTAAGTTTTCTTTATTGATTAGTTTAACTTATTTTTACTTACTTTATATCATGTGGTAGTCGGAGATTGCTTGTATAGGCCTTTAGACACAGAGTCTGGACGATTGAATATGTGGTTAGTTGTGGTTTAGGTTGATGATGGATTGACGGACTATGGTTGACTGTATGGTATGGATGGGTGTTATCTTGGGGAAGGAAATCGTGGTGATTGGATTATGCTTAGAAAATATTCGAAAGAAAATCCTTGAGGTAGGTGATGGTTGTTTGTTTTTCCAAGTTTATGTGATGGGCGCTTGTTAATTGTTATATAGTATTACTTGTGTAATGCATATGGAAAAAATATAAGGGATGAATGTAAAATGACATCAAGTTGATAATCTCATGCAATGAATCTATTAATTTACTTGTGGCTTCAAGTGTGGTTGTTCATTTCGATTGTGATTGCTTATGTTGTTTGTGATTGCTCATTGACTTGGGTACCATGTCGGTACATAATACATATGGTTGGTTCGAATACCATGCCTGGCATGTACGAAAAATAATTTGATCAAATACCAAGCTGGTAAACTAACAGTTTGAGTGTGAGTTTCATGAGAGAATCAAATTTACTTTTTTGTGGCATGATTATCACATGTTGGTCCCTGAATAGCCAGATTGTTTTGTTTAATATTGGGACGATTTTCATATAGACCAAGATTGCATGTTAAACACCATGGACTAGTTTAGAGAATCTTTGTGTGTTACTTAAGCGGTGAGTTGGACTCAAGTAAGAATTTTTGTATGATTATGTGGGGCATGTTTCATGTGCTTTGTTAGGTCAGGTTGATAACTGGAAGTCTTTGTCCTTAGTTGATTTAGTCAACCATGTCTATCTGTTAAGTGGTTTAGAATAGATCTGATCAAAAGTAGTCTTGGAAAGTTTTAGAGTGGCAAGAGGGTTGAATGCTAAATGGTAGAGTTAGAAGCGGAATAAGGTAGCGAGTTAAGATCAAAGTGTACTAGTTAATGAGCATTATACCTGGAATAGTAAAAACATATAGGCAAGGAATTGGGTGGGGTAAATTTTGTAATACATGTTTTTTTTTGAATGTCTACTTTATATTATGTGGTGGATTCGAGTCAATCGATAATGCCTACTAGTACATGTTGTTTGTACTGATACTATTCTTGTTATGTCACTTGACATAGTCTGATTGTAGGATCAATGATGTTTCTTAAGGGAAAAAGATAATGATATCTGACAACTTCTACTTTTTCTTTCCTCTTGGTGGAAGTTGTCTTATTTTCGTATAGTATACTCTCTTAGTAATTCTTGTACCTGTTTAGACTAATTTCTTGAAAAGATTTTTCGGTAAAATGTAATTAAAGTTACTTCTTATATTTGATGTTTTCATGATTATATCAAATTATTAAAAAGATTTCTTATGTTTTATTAATTTTAGTATTGTCAAGTTTTAAATGGGGTGGTAAGGATTATCCTATTTAGATGTTAGAGTATGTGTCTGCACGGTCCGATGACTTGGACCGTGTCAATTTAATATCAGAGACCAATTTATCGATCTCCCAGTACAAGAGCAAATGTTGAATAGAAGCCTGAGGATTGGTGTGTTGACTTCCACATTAATTATAAAGGGGCTATGAAACATTATAGAAAATCATCTCACTTCTTCACTCCTTTCATGTGATCTGTCGCTTATGGTATGGATTGAATCCAATTGATATCTCGACGAAGTAACTAGATGTCGTTGTCATGGCTTAAGGGACAGACAAGAAAATATTGAAACCAAAAAGGTTCCAATTGATATCTGACCTTATGGGTCATGTGAATGCATGGATGGTCATTTAGTGATTAACCATAATGCGAATAGAATGTAACAAATTCGAGCAATTTCGTCCTAGAACTTGATGAATGTTGTTATGTGTATGACAATCACCTGGATGATTAAAATTGGGTGAAATACAATTATTTGACTTTATGTGAGATTATGGACAAGAAAAAAACGTAACTTGATTATGTGTGATATTTTAATAATAATTTTTTACGATTAATAGGTGCTCCACCCTCAAAAGATTGCCTAATGTGCAAACAATCTTTTTTTAAGAGTATTGCTATTTTCTTCATTGTATTTAGAGCATTATTTTAGATAAAATTCGTACAGCGAAAATTCAAGGTTAAAAACTTTAGTGCAAGGTAAAAATTTATTAGGTGAATTTCATCTGTTCAAATTTTGATGGATAGATTTATTATCAATATCGATACTGGTGGAAAATAGCAATTACTCTATCGAATTGTAGTTGAAGTGTACCCAAATTGGCTCAAAAGACATATTATAAGAAAAAAAGACAAATTTAAGGTTAATCTCTTTTTTCATCAAGACTTCAGAAAAAAATTAAAATCATGAAACATTTTCTTTTGTTTTACTTCTCTTACAATAACCTTTTTTTTTGTTGTATAAAAGGACTTAAAGGACTCAAATATAAGGATAGCTAAGAAATCCCTGAAAAATAACATTGGAGATTAATAGTCCTTACTTTATATTTGAGAAATTAAAGACCATGCATTAACATGAATAAATGGAAGTAATAGTCATTCAGCTCAGAATGTTTACCAATATTGATTATTTTATGCTGCTATAATATTTAAAATGGATAAGTACTTACCATTTCATCACTATCTTTGATGGTATAATTTGATTCTTTTGTTAAATGTTATATTTCAACTTTACTATATATGATGATTCAAACATTTTCTTAGAGAAAACTTTAAGCCACAAGTAGATGTAGACCACTTTTTTTTATTGTGCATAGTTATTATAATTCACTTTCTAAATATACGAAAAAGGTCATTTAACTTGAGTTGATTTATTTTTGACAACAAGTGAATTTGAACTTATTTCTTTTGAAAAGTGCATTAGTTAATATAGTATGTAGAACAGAAAAAGTATAAAACATGTCCAAAATGTAGCATATAGTTAAAAGTAAAGTGAACATATTTTGTGGAATTAGAACATCCATGATCATCCAAATACAAGAAAGTGCAGTGATAAAAAAGGAAGATGAAAGCTAAGAACAATAAACTTTCTTTAATTTTGCATGATTAAATGTGGATGTGTACATATTTCTTTGAACTAATAATATTTTGTTAAGATAAATAAGAGAAATAATAGTGATGCATCCCTCTTAATAACCAGGGAAAATTGGTGGAGGTGGTGAGGCATAAATTGAGCCCAAGTTAGGAGGAAGGACAACGTCCTCGAACACAGGTGGAGGGGGAGATGCCAAATGAGCAGGAGGTGGTGATTGAACAGGTTTGGGTGGAGGAGGAGAAAAGACTGGAGGGGGTGGAGGAGATGACATTGGTGGTGGTGGGGAATGAACTGGAGGTGGCATTGGTTTTGGACTTGGCACTGGAGGTGGAGGTGATGATACTGGTGGTGGTGGGGAATGAACTGGAGGTGGCATTGGTTTTGGACTTGGCACTGGAGGTGGAGGTGATGAAGTCGGTGGTGGTGGGGAGTGGACTGGAGGTGGAGGTGATGATACTGGTGGTGGTGGGGAATGGACTGGAGGTGGAGGTGATGAAGTCGGTGGTGGTGGGGAGTGGACTGGAGGTGGCATTGGTGTTGGACTTGGCACTGGAGGTGGGGGTGATGATACTGGGGGTGGTGGGGAATGGACAGGAGGTGGGGGTGATGAAGTTGGTGGTGGTGGGGAATGGACGGGAGGTGGCATTGGTTTTGGGCTTGGCACTGGAGGTGGAGGTGATGACACCGGTGGTGGTGGAGAGTGGACGGGAGGTGACATTGGTTTGGGACTTGGCACGGGTGGTGGTGGAGAGTGGACGGGAGGTGGCATTGGTTTGGGACTTGGCACGGGAGGTGGTGGAGAGTGGACGGGAGGTGGCATTGGTTTGGGACTTGGCACGGGAGGTGGTGGAGAGTGGACGGGAGGTGGCATTGGTTTGGGACTTGGCAGGATTGAACTGGAGGTGGCATTGGTTTGGGACTTGGCACTGTTGGCGGAGGTGATGCCACGGGTGTTGGTGGGGACTGAACTGGTGGTGACTTTGGTTTTGGACTTGGTACGGGTTTGGGTGGGTTAGTCTTTGGTGGTTTAGGGGTAGAAGGGGTTTTCGGGTCCTTTGGGGCTGGTCCTTCACTGTTAGATCTACATTTATCTTTACTACAATCTACAATTTTGCTTAAAACAGATTGACAATCTTTCTCATTTCTCTGATCTGGTTTTCCATTTAGACAATTTTCCTTATCATCTAACACTGGATTTCTTGGAAGTGGTGGTGCACAACCTTCATCCAATTCATCAAAATAATTGTAAGAGAATGTAAAATTAGCCAAATTTGGTAAGGTGCAAATAGCCTTTGGAATTTCTCCTCTAAACATGTTTGATGCAATATCAAGTACTTCCACTTTTTGCATCAACTCCAAACCTCGAGGCAAGGATCCTACAAATTTATTTTTGCTAATGTCAAACACCGTTAAGCTCTTGAGCTTAGAGACCTCTTCAGTCACACAACCAGATAGATCGTTATTTGTGAAAACAAGCTCATCTAATGTGTTCTCCATTTTACCAATACTATGAGGAATGCAACCGTGGAACTTATTGTTAGCCAAAACCACCACCGAGGCATTAGAATTTCCAATATTTGGAGGTATAGTGGAAACAAATCGGTTATTGTTTAAGAAGATGGCATCAAGACTCTTGTCGAATAGTTCAGAAGGCACTGACCCTTCAAAATCATTAAACCTAAGATCAAGGAAGTTAAGTTTTGGCAACTCCAACACAATCTTAGGAAATGGCCCCACAAAACGGTTATTACTAAAATCAATCTCGTCTAAAAGTTTAAGATTGTTAATACTCTTAGGGATGATCCCACAAAATCTATTAGAATTGATATGAACAAGACTAACATCAGCTAGGAAACCAATCTCCACAGGAAGATGCCCCGCGATGTCTGCATTATTAAGATCAATCCCAGCAACAACATTGATGTTAGGATCATCAAGTGCTTTGTCACAAAAGACACCATTATATGCACAAACATCAGCACCCTCCCAATTACTAGTGAATTTTGAAGGATCCGAGTAAATCGCTTTCTTCCATGCCTGAAGAGCAATGTAAGCCCTCTTAAGCCTATGATTTTCAAATTTCAAGTCAATATTCTTCTCATATTCAACTATATTAGGAAGATCACCAGTACCAGAAATGAGTTGTCGACGCGCAATGAAAGCTGCTTCATCATTAGTTAATGCATAAGAAAATGATAGAAAATTGAGAAGAACAAGAAGAAAAAAGCAACCTAAGGCCTTTATGTTTGGAGGAATAGTCATTTTTTTTTTGTGAAGACCCCCTAAGTGAGACCCAAGACTGCTTATAGAATCTTGTTGACAAGGAAAATGGATGGTGTTATATGGAGGTAAAAGAAGGATGGTTCAAGGTTGAGAGTTTGTTGATGTTTTCTAAATTAACCTCACAAAATATTAGAGGGTCTAAATAATTCATACACAAACTTTGAGGAGAAACAATTGTTGATAACCATATTTTAACCTATTGAAAGGGGAAATCATCAATAATATATATAGTATGTTGTTATTCTTTACCATCTAAAACTAATGGACATTATATTTGTGATAATATTTTCTCATTTTATTCATCCCAACTTAGAAACGTTGACTTGACTGTCACTATATCGAAAATGATCAATTGAACAAACATTGGATCAAATAATAATTAACTAATGCTGTTAAATAATTTAACACTCTTTGTTAATGTGCATATTTAATTATTGCCGCTAAAACTATTTTTGTTATAGTGTGCATAATAGTTTGGCAATGCATTACTGTTTTAAGTCAATGTTTTTTTTTTCTTTTTGGTTCTCTTTTTCACCTCTAAGGGACTAGTTCGATTTATAATAAGCTTGAACATGATTGACAAATAAAAAATTATCTTTATGTAGTTGTTATTATTTTAAATACAAAGAAGATCATTTTAAAAAAAAGAAGAAGTAATAATTGACTTTGTACTTTAACATATATGTTAGTAAAGGGTAACAAATGGATGAAATTGATCACTTCAGTAAACTCATTACTGAAGATTTCACAAGTTTCCCCTAGAAACAAAGTGAAACATACTAAGTTGTGTTATACGTGGAGTGTATAAATTTTTCACACAAAGCATATTGTATTTGATTTTAATTTGTACGAAAATATGTACAATCAAGAGCGAATAAAGGAGGTTGTCAGGTGTTCATCCAAAATCTTCAAAAAAAAATTACACGGTATATATAGTTATATACCTTATATATATGGGCTGCATTATGATACCAAAACTATTTGTTGAAGTACATATAGTTCAACAAATATGAGAAAATAGAGTAGTATATATAACTATACTTTCTCTATTTATTTTATTTGACACGCTTTTTCTTTTAATCTATTTCAAAAAGTGACATTACTTCTGTATTTTGGAAATTGTATCTTAGTATATGTATTTTACTCTAAATATTTTACTCTTAATAATGACATGACTCGTTAATTGGGATCAATTTGATATATGTTATTTAAAGCTGATATAAAGTTTTGATGATTTAACAAATTTCTGGACTTAACAAGGGACCTGGTCGATGAAAGACTATGTACCTGAAAAAGATAAAAGACAGTTGTCTAAAAGCTGTCAAATCTGACGTGGTTGGTACACGACTTTTTAGAGTAGCAGACTCTCAACCAATGGCTTTGCTCCAAGGGCTTGTGTCCATATCATATTAGTCTCTTCTCCAAAACACAACTTAAATTTTGGCAAACAAAGTTTTGAATTCAGAAAATTCATAAGCTTAAAAAGAAAAAATCATCTTCAAGGAAGAACATTGCTCATACTCAACAAGGGACCGGATGGAGTGTTGAAGCATCTTTGTTGTATTTTGAGCTTTGTGTCGTGTGTTCTTATATTGCAAATCTACTCCTAAGTTATAAAGGATAGTAGATAATTGACTGCTTGTCTAAGTCTTTAGATTGAGTCGAATTAACTAGAGTTAGTTAGTCGAATCATCTATGTTTTAGTCAAGCCTCTTTACTGTTTTGATTTTCTCTTGGGTAGAGTTGCCTAGGAGTATCAACTAGAGTTAGTTGATGTGTGGGTGCAACATAGTTGTTGTTGTTTATGTTCCTATCTTTGAGATCTGTAGTTGGTGGCTAGAGTTAGCCTGGTTCTTTAAGTCTAGATCGACTAGAGTTAGTTGGTTTAGTGGAAAATAGAGTTATTGCTTAGTTCTTTTGCTTGTAGTAGAGTTGCTACATTAAAGGGGGAGGGATTAAAGAGTTTTAATTCCTAGGTTACAAGAGTTTGTAATCTGAAGTTTAGCTCCGATTTGCGTGAAATGGAGTTTGGTTGGAAATCCTGTGAGTATAGGTCGTGGTTTTCACCTCCCTTGAGCAATGGAGTTTCCACGTAAAAATCTCGTGTCGATTTACTTTGAGCTATTTATTTTATGCACTATTATTCTATCGAGAGACGTGGCCCAGTGATTACTAGTGGACGCATCCATTCTATCAATATAAAAGTTTTTTTTTTTTATATATAGGGAGTGTAAGAAGGGAAAATAAGAAAAGAATTACAAAATGAAGAATCAAACCATTAGCAACTAAGTGAAAGTTCAGATTGTCAACCAATGAAGCTACTGCAAATCTCCCAATATATAAGTTAAGGCCGACAAGAGTAGTATATTAGAAAAACTTATAACGGGCATAAAATGAATAATAAAGTTGTTCAATTTCAAACATTGATATAATTACATGGTAGGCATTCGTTATCATATTATATTACTATATATTAAAGAAGAAGCTAGAGACAATGCATGATACTACATGCATGATAACCCCTGACCCATACTATATTATATATTTTTGAAGGGACTTGATAGAGCTATATATAAGAGATGTACATGTCATGTTGTGTTTTGTTTCACTGATTTGGCCAAATCATAAGACTCTTCTACATTGATGGTTGCCAACACTTTAGGAAGTGGACGCTTCACCACAAATTTTGAAGGACAAACTTCTGTTGCAATAATAAGTAATCTACTACTAATAATTATCTTAGACATAATTATATACTATATCTTAACTAAGGAATAAGAATTGTAAGGAGAAATAAATAATATATACGAGTTGTAGTACAGAAGAACATAAAGTTTGATGAACTTATATATATAATAGTATTAAGGGTATGTATGTGAAACTGTAGTGTAACGTGTTCAATACGTACGTAGTGTAACGTGCCTCCTCCTTTTTGTATTAATTGCCTGAAAAAGACTTAGAAAACTTTTATTAACCATCACATATATATTACAATTGGATATCATTTCATTCTTGATCTTATCCGGAGGTAATATAATTAAGCCTAAACTTAATTACTTACATACTAATTCAAATTATGTTATTGTGTTACAAGAAGGTAATAGAAGGATACTGTATTGATTTGATTTACTTTAAAGACCTTCTTGGTACATTTGACGATTAGATGAAATTCAGACAAATGTATTTTTATACAGACCAATCAATAGTTCAATTCACACACTCCTATAATCCATTTGATATTATTACTAGTATTCTGTGTTGGGTCATTCATAGCGTTACTATATGTACATTCCCTATACATTGCGGTTTGGTTATTTGTCAGCATCGGATTGGCTTACGATGTGTTTGGACGACCTCAACCAAATGAGTATTTTACAGAGAGCCAATAATTTTTTTATTAACTAGCTGTTGTGATCCTTTGGAGCAACTTGATGAACTTAGTAGATCATTTTAGGAGCCCTAATGACTATAGATCAAACCTTTCAATTACAATATGATGGTTGGTTGTTCACGGCTAGTTATACCTACTTTCTTTGTTTTTGGATCAATATCAACTATGTAGTTTATCCAACAATAAAATTGATTCCGATATTATTGAGATACGACACAATCAAATCAAATGAACAAAATATTGAATTGAATCGTATCAGTTTCTACTGGGTTAATACTCATCTATATACTTGTGATGTGTTGGTATTTTTACCAACTCACCTCTTCCTTTTTTCCTTATCTTTTCTTGTTGTTATTCATGATAACTTAAGTTATTAATCCCTTGAATTGTGCTTGTTTCGAATATTTTGAGATTTAAGCCTTATTTGTTTCATTATGATTTAGACATTGAATGTAAATTTGAATGATTAAGATATGATGGTAATTGTGATGACAGAAGTGGTTAGTGATGGTGGCTGGTGATTGTGGATCTCTGATAATGAATATTGTCCACATGATTGAATACCTCTTAATAGTATTAAAATTCTATTCTAGATTTTAATGATTAAGACTTATTCTTAACGATATATATATTAAAACATATTTATGAGCAAATATTTCAAAAATCTCCCATTCCTTTTTAAATTTCATGTCTATAAATTTTGATGCATAAATTAAAACATTCAAATAACTCCAACAATGTTTGCTGCCCCTGTATAGTTTGGACCAACGAGTTGTGGTTGAAATCTTTGTGTTATCTTGACCGGCCTCAAAACTTATCCAGATTAAGCCAGGGGACCACAGTCCAGAGCCCAATTGGCATTTGTATCTTCCTTTCATATAAAGTCTTAAATGTTCGTTTGGTAGTTGGTTATAGTTATATACTATTCCTTTTATTTAAAAAAAAATGTCATAGTTTCAGTTTTAGTTTGTTTTAAAAAGAATGACCCCTTTTTTTTTTGCCGACACTTTAATTTCAATTTTCCACGTGACATGTTTAAGATCACAAGATTAAAGAGCATTTTGGTACATTTGACATAACTTTAATTTAAAACCACAAGATTAAAATAATTTCTTTCTTTTCTTAAACTCCGTTCCAAGTCAAACTAGGTCGTTTTTAAAAAAACTAAAGGAGTATGTATAGTATTAGTTATGAGGAAATTTATTTACTATTATTTTATTCAAGGATCAGTTATGTAGGATTTATTTATTCATGTAATTACTTATGTCATCTTCTATCATGTATAAATTAATACATAGAGTCTCTCATAACTTATACATTTATTAATTATACAGAAATCAAACACCGTATTAGTTTTATACATGAATAACCTACTTCCTAACCAGCTATCCCTAAATTGTTTAGAGTATATACACACCAAATGGAGACAAATGTAGTTTTGGTTTGCAAGAGAGGTTATTGCAGATAATAAATTTCTGATCCTCTCTGGAGTTCATTTGAAGCAGCATGCACATAGCTAGCCTCTTGAAAATCCATCTTTAAACAGATATGTTGCTTCTTGCTATGCATCTATTACAAGTTAAATCTCTGAGAAATGATAATTTCATTGAGAATTATTCAAGAATCAGAGTTGAGCAATGTTAAATGGGTTCACGCCCGATATGAAGAAATAGCTTTGATTGATGGGATGGGATGCGATGATAATGAATGTATTTCTTTTGCCATGATCAGTTATATAAAAAATAATGATTCGCGCTTTCAACAAAAGGGTAAGATCCTGAATGTGGTTAATTGGTTCTCAAGTGATCTAGGGTGTATTTAAGCAACCAAACACTGTATTTATCCAATATCTAGTATATATGAAATGAAATGAAATGAAACTCAACTCTGATTCTTGACACTGAAATAAAGGCGAGATTGGCTGAAGAAGGTGGTATGCATGCGGTGCGGGAAATGGACATTGTGTTAGCCCCCACGTTGCACCTGTTGGCGAACTAGATTCTGCGAATGAAATTTCTTTTGATGGATGTGTGCAACACCCTAAAAGAAGAATTATATTAGATCCGCGATGGACCTCTTGCTCTGCAATGGAGTCCGTGTCGCATACCTATTGTTCTGCAAAAATTTATTTGACAAATTGAGATTAGTGGATATGTCCTACTACTACTATAAATATATAGATGACTTTTCTAGGGTCATACATTGTCAGTAAAGAATAATAATTTACTCTTCATTGTTACGAACTACTCCAACTTTATTGCTTTCATAGAGATTAATATGGTACGAATAAGAGTTGTTGTAAGCGCTGCATTAAGTTAGGTTTATTTTCATTGTGATGTTTTCTGCTTACTTTAATTGTGTTGCTTATCACGACTAGCTAAATCTCATAACTAGGATTATGAAACTTTAAGTATGGATAAAGAAAGATAATGGATTCTTCACACGAAGGTGAAGGTGTGATTGTTGTGCATTAAATTTTTTTCATAATGATTGTCTTTTTAATAGTTGCAAAATTAAGAAATCGTAAGTATTCTAACTTTCTTGACAAAAGAAAAGAAAATTTAATTAATAACAGGGATTTGAGACTATCAACCCCCATTTAGTAGCTTGAGCTAGAGATAAAATAACTAACCCAAGACTTATGATGATGCCCAAAGTAAACCAATACCCAACTGACAGAAAGATTATTTAGGGTGCATTCTTCTAATTAGGATGAGAGACTTTAGAAGGTGAATAGATTTGTCCGTTTTGCACAGTGAATTCACCTAAATAAGTCGATAGTGAATCATCTAGTTGAACTCCGATATTTAGGAATCACAGCTCTAGTCTGTCTTTAAATCTTGATACAAAACCATAATATAAGCAAATTAGATTATCCATTTTTATTATAGTATTATTACCAAATCTTTTTGTGTAGTTCTCCTAAATATGTTTCTATTGTATTTATTGGATATGATCCAACACATGAAGATTATAAAGTCTATGATATTGCATCTGACAAATTCTTAGTCAGTAGTGATGTTATATTTAGAGAAGACGTCAACTTAAGTTTTTAAGGCTTAATTTCTCATATCATATAATCTTGTGCTTTCACATCATTCCTCTAAAAAAAATTGAACTTTAGATTCTACACCTACCACCATGTTTCATGCACCATTTTTCATCCTTCTCATTCCTCACATGATCTTATATCTTCATCTCATGTTTTCTCTATGTTTGTTCACTTAGTTCTATTATTTTACATGTTGTTGTTGCCAATCCAAGCCTTAGATCTTGTGTAGACTAGAAAACATGGTAGGAATGTTAAACATTTAGGGGTCGTTTGGTTTGAATACAAGTTATGTTGGGATAAGTTATGCTGGAATTAGTTATATTGGGATTAGTTATCATGACATTGTTTTTTATTGATTGTTTGGTTTGTTATATAAAAAATAATAAACCATTGCATACTTCCTAAAATAAGTGGTTTGATTACAAAAATAACCTCTTATATAGCTTTCTGTATATATTTTTTTTGGGTAGAGTTTTAGTTATTCATTCTTAAAAACAAACTTCTACCTTATTTAACTGAACAATTTTATGTATGAATTCCTATGAATTTTCTTTGTGTTTAATTATGTGTCAATTTTGAAGTGTCAATACTCCACGCTAAAGAAAACATATGATGTGATCAGAAAATTCTTTTACTTATCACATTTACTATAAAAATATGTATAAAAAATGAAGCAACTTAGAGCTCAAAATTTAGTAGCCAATAATAAAAAATGTAGCAGAGTTTGGCGTTAAAAAATGACAACCAGTACAACAATAGTTTGCATCTGTACACAACAGTAAATTGACTTAAAATGCAGCTACAAATTTACTTAAAACACATGCACGAAAAGCGCAGAAGTTGATCAACCTCGAATTTTCTCCAACACAACAATTATTTGACTTCGAATGCAACCTATAAGACCCCAACATGTACTTGCTCTTAAATCTGCCGAAGTTATCATAGATAATTGATGATGTTAGGTGTAAACTGCACATCCATGGAAATTCCTTCTGTTAATTAGGCTTTAATTAGTGGACATTGCACTAGAATCAGCAGTTTGACATTGCAAAACGTGAATCTTGATCAGCTGCCAGTAAGTGGGAGTTTGAAGGGTAGTTTTGTCATTTAACAAATTTATCCCATGACAAATTATGATGGGATTATTATACCACCCCTTGGGAGGGATAACTTATCTCGGTACTATTTATTAATCCCGGGATAAGTTATCCCAAACTTTCCAACCAAACACAAAATTAAGAGTCGCTAAATATTTATCCCAGGGCTATATGTGTTTATACTTCACACCAAACGACCCCTTAATTTGGTTAAAAAACTATGTTAATACTCCCTTACTTTTCGTGCATATTCATATCTTTATCCTATACATCAATACATTTGTATGATCACTTTCATGTTAACTTTCAGAGTCTGGTTTTCAGTAGAGAAAATATGATTAATCACTATTTACTAAGATCACTAATGATAAATTGGTGCTCATAGTCTCTCTTTTTTCTTTTTTTTAATGTAGATGACTTACTTTTTATTGTTAATGATTTAGAAGAATTTCAGAGGGCAATGTGTGCTTTACATCACAATTTCAAATCAAATCTTGGAGAATTGTACTTTCTAGCCATTCTGATGTCATAAAGAAAGTATGCTTTGAAAATGATTTTAGAAATAGGACTGTGAGGATGAAGGTGTTACACGGTCCCCTGTTATGAATCTAGTTATGGGACGCTGCAAGGTAAAATATGTTGGTTTCTTCCTACGACATATGGTGCTGGTTCGTTAAGAGAGAACCTGAAATCTCTTGAGTTAAAGTACTCAAAAACTCGAATTATTTTCTGGTTAGATTTCATGACGACATTAACAGAGAGTTTAAATACAAAATTTATAAGATAGCTAGAAGCATTTTGTGATATAGACAAGGTGATGATTCATGTACGTATTTGTATGTTATCTTAGTTGCAGGAATCAATAAAGATTCGAGGATCGAGATAATGAACTAATGAAGACAACTCAAGAACAGAAGAATAAGCAAAGAGAGATTTAGGAAAAGAATGTAATGGCTTGTATATCGATATGTAATCCTTACAATAGGAATGCTATATAGCTTATAACACTTGGATATCCATTGAAATGGAAATTCTTTGAGCCATAGAAATCCACGTTCATTTCGATAGAGATAGATCAAAACAAGGAAGCATCAAAATGATAAACAATGAGAAACTTTAAACAACAAAACGTCTTGAGATAAGATCTGTACAAGATAAAACAGGCTGGATTCTATGTAGTAATCACCAAGTTATTCAACGGACGAAGGAGACATATATTCTACTTATGTGGCCAAGCACAACAGAAATCTTATGGTCATTACACATTATACAAACAAGAACTCGTTATGTGGTCCTAAAACAGGTTCTTAAAAGGACTCGTGAGAGAATCACTAACACCTTGAAACAAACCGTAGAGGGAGTATTGTCTGAGGTTTTTAACCTCGTACCACGAGTTCAGCACATTTTCATTCTTATCTGTTCCTGAAAAGGCCAATTGTATGCTCACGTTGCAGTCAATGGATCCGCCATTTCCATTGCACTTATTATTGGGGACTGCACAATCAGTTTTATTGAGGCAAACAAAAGAATCTCCTTTGCACGAATCGCACCCAAATTTCTTCCAAAACAAGTTCTGGAGGGTGCCCTTTTGAAATTCAAGTACCTAAGTCAAGTCAGAGGACAAAGTTCAATGATGCAAAATAAGCTAATTCTTTAATGTTTGTCGACAGAATTGGGATTTTCATGCTGCATAAAACTTACCAGAGTGAAGCTTGTAACGGTGTGAGTACTGTCTGCCACAAAAGCAGGCAATGATCGAGCAGCATACTTGCGTCCAGCAAAGGCAACCATATAACCACCAGATTTGCTCTGAGAAGTTTCAACAAATCATTGAATACGATGCACACCAAACACTAACTATTTCCAATGTTATCAAAGGTGAAAAGTGCAAAAAAGCTCTAAGGTCCATTGGGGCTTTAAGCGCAAATAAAGCGTGGACTTTAATGAAAAAAGGGAAAATACAAATACATATGTTTAGTCCAAGACTAGTAATTATAAACATGAATGACAAATATATGAACAAGGAAATTGAAAATAAATTATGATAAAGTGATATATCAATTGTTTTAGTGTCACCTCTTCAATTAAGGGTCATTGACAAGGAAAAGTATGCCTTAGAACCTTGATACATAAAGCGAGGCGAAGTGCCTTAGGTCCAACTGTATGCACCTATTTGTATATACTCCGACTTCCCAATGGGAAGTACGGATGCTGATTATTTTTCCATAAGAAGATCGAGAACATAAAAAGGAGAAGTTCAAAGATTGATAATCTGTACTGTACAGTTTAAGTGAAAGTTGACACTGGCCACTATTTTTAAGAAATTATTATACACTTAACAATTTAGGGGAAGAATTCATGAATGCCATGATTGATGTCTAAACATCTAGTTCGTTCAATTTTTCGATGGAAAAAAAAACGTTGGACAAGACAAAGGTTGGTAGTTAGCAGGAGAAAACAAAAGCATGAGATACTTTTCTTTGTTGTAACCTACAAATTCTACCAAACATGTTTGTTAGACAGTTAGGTGAAAGGTGACAAATTCCCATAATACTAAATTGTTGTTTCTTCCTAGACAGTCAAGCAAAATGCATCCAAATGATTAAACATTTTAGTCTGCAGAACAGGCAAACTATCAAAAGAGAAAAATTCTGTTTGTTTTCGATGTAAAAATATAAAGACCATGTAACAAACTATGCAAACGGTACGTATTCAAATTTCTTAATAGATCAATAATCTACTTCCAAAAACATTTGGTGTTCCTCACATAGTAGGCGAGATTTTTACATAGCTCATGATATACATGCTTAATAAAAGACCTATTGATATTAGCAGAGCCAGGATTTTCAATAAAGGGGTTCAAATTCTGAAGAAATAGACACACGAAGTAGTCGAAGGGGGTTCGACATCTACTACATATACCTAAAACATTATTTTAACCATGTATAAATGATATAATTTTCCGCCGAAGGGATACCCCTGACTGCAGTGATATAAGCTGTTTGACATTATGCTAATAAGTCATAACAGTTATTAGCAAATACACTACACAGTGACAAACACAGTATCATCAAATAATTACATCTATATGCCAAGATTCTTAGCTAATTACGATTTCTGTTAATTCCCTTCTCTCATCTAATTTACATTTGAAAGGTATAAACACATTCGCAAGCACGACAGATAAAAACAAGAAATGCAGAACAAAAGTATAGGAAGACAAGAAAAGAATTTGGGATATAAGAGTACATACAGGATTGAAGTTGCTGATATTGATTGTAAGGAGTGAAATCTCATCGACTTTAGGCCTAAAAACAGCGAGTTCAGCAGAATTTCCAGTAAGGGAGAGGCGACGATCACATGGAGAGAGCTGTGATTCATTGAAGAAAAATGATTCCTTTGATGAAAACACAAGCCCAAATGTGAAACCATCCCATCTCTGAACTCTTGTGTCCGAACAAGGATCAAAAACAGAATTCGTATCTCCAGCATACACATTGTCCATCATAATCATCATCGACATCGACATCAAAATTAGCACCACCAACATGGTTCCCATCCTCACCAAATATTATGATCCCCTTTTCCAAGTAAATGTTCCAAAGGTTAAAACTTTGAAATATTTCCAAGTTGTGGTGAGTAATTAGCTAACCAAGATTAATCTATAACAAAGAAACACAACAAAATGAAAATCATATAACAACAGGGGTAGAAAATCATATAATAACATCAAATATTCAAATTTAGGTACCATCAAATCATTAACCACTTATGTTTTAGTCATTCAATTAATCAATTATGCCTCAATATCCATTCAATTTCTAGCATATTCATCATGTTGTTTACATACACCAACCCTTCCTGGATATCACAATTTTTTTATTTAAAAAAAAAATAGAGATACAAAACAAGAAGTAAATAAATTTATGTTGATTCTAATTAGGGTCAAAGCAAGGAATAAATAAGAATCAAAGTGACACAAAATTAAGATTACCCTTTTAAAAAAAAATCGGATGTTATGTTCTTCAATCCCTTAGAAATATTTCTTCAAATTGATCATCTTGTTTGTGAATTGTGATGACCGTTTCTCTACGTAAAGGGGTCACAATAAGCTAAAAAATTAATTTAATTTTTAAATTTAATTAATAAGGAAAGGTTTAAGAAATTGGTTATTGAAAATATTTGATTTGATTTGACAATTTGTGCGTGTGATGGGTTTTTTGGGATTGCTGCTTTGCCGCACGAGAAAGCCGGCATGGGAGGTGGAGGGGGAAACTATGGGCCAAGTGGAATTGGATATTTTTTTGTCCTAGAAACGGTTAGGGAAGTTGGCGTTTCAAACACGATATTGAGTGATTTTATGTTTTTGTTTGACTAAAGTATTCAATGTCATGTTGACTATTGAAATGTGGGTCCTTTATTAGAACAAAAATAAGCACTTTTCTATAGGTACAAAAAGGAGACAGTGAAGAGAATATATCAAGTAACAAGGAAACAATTTAGAGAGTACCAAAAAGGAGCCAAAAATAACAATAAAATAATGTGATAATTAAAATACAATAGACAACATACTAGGATATATTATTGAAAATAATAATAAACAATGATAAAAAAAAAAAAAGATCTGTAGTAATCCAACTAGTACAATGACAAACACTAGCCACCCTAAGCAAGACAACACGACCTCACGTACTAGCTTTCTATCCTAATATGTATCCTCCACACCCTTCTATCTAAGGTCATGTGCCCGGTAACCCGAAGTTGCATCATATCTAGTCTTATCACATCTCCCCAATACTTATTTGGTCTACCTTTGCCTCTGCTCGTACCCTCTATAATCAACTCCTCACTAGTGCATCTACACATCTCATCTTCACACATATCCAAATCATCTTAATTTCGCTTCCCTCATCTTGTCCACCATATAGACCACACTCTCACCTTATCCCGGAAAATCCTCATTTCTAATATTATTACTCCTAGTATGACCACACATCCACTTTAACATCCTCATCTTCGCAACACACATCTTCTGGATATAAGTGTTTTTGACTTGCCAACAGTCTGTCCATACAACAATATCAGTCTAACCCCCACTCTTATAGAACTTATCTTTGAGTTTTGGAGGTGCATTTTGATCACATAAGACTCCAAAGTCAATCATCTACCTCTTCTATGCCACACCAATACAATGTGTGATATCATTATCGATGTCACCACTCCTCTGAATTATAGACTCAAGATACTTAAATCTTTCTCTCTTAGGAATCTTTTGTGTGTCATGCCACTTCCACGCCTATACTCTATCTTGGTCCGGCTCAACTTAAATCCTATAATTTTCAAAGTTTGTCTCCATACTTCTAACTTAGCATTAACTCTATCACGTGTCTCATCAATTAGTACTATGTCATCCACAAATAACATATATTAGGACACCTCATCGAATGTCTCACGTCAATTCATCCATCACCAAGATAAATAGAAACAGAGTAAAAGTTTGATCTCTAATGTAACTTCATCTCCACAAGGAAGTGCTCTGAATCTCCTCCCATCGTTTTAACCCATATTTTATCTCCTTCGTACAAGTTTTTATTGCCTAAATGCATGCCATTGATACACCTCTTCCCTCTAGGCATTGCCACAAGGCTTCCCTCGAAACTTTGTCATAGGCCTTCTCAAGGTCAATGAACACCATATGTAAATCCATCTTTCTTTTTCGATATCTCTCCATCAGTCTCCTCACCAGATGGATGGCTTCTGTGGTCGATCGCCCTGGTATGAATTCAAATTAATTCTAAAAAATAGGCACTCTTCTCCTCACCCTCATCCCTACCACTCTTTTCCATACTTTCAACCACTTTTTTCCATACTTTCATATTGTGGCTTAAAACTTAATACTCATGTAATTGTTGCAATTTTTGATATTACCCTTGTTTTTGTTCAACAGAACCATCGTACTCCACCTTCATTCCTTTGAAATATTAGTCGTCCTAAAAATGGCATTGAACAAGCTAGTCAACCACTCCAAACCTGCTATATTCGTGCTCTTCCGAAATTCCAGTAGAATCTCATAAGGTCATGTCGCTTTTCCCTTGCTTGTCTTACTAATAGAATGATTCACCTCCTCCACCTTAATATGCTTACGATACCCAAAATCTTAATGTCTCTCAAAGTGCTCCAACTCCCTTAGCATAATGTCTTTGTCCCTTTCTTGGTTTGTTACAAAATGTACATAGTCATATCTACTCATAATATTCATAGCATAATCATAGGTAGATATCTTTAGGGATCTTAGAGATATTTAGGAATATTTTTTGATTTTATTTCCTTAGATAGATTTACTTGTACACCTACAAATAGCTCTTATTCTTGGAATAATAGGACAAGGAAATTGATTCATTGGCTCTATACTTTACATGGTATCAGAGCGGGTTATCTTGCTTTGTTAGAGTTAGATCAGAACTCCTCCGATATACAAAACACCAGAATCTGGTGGTCAGAGGCGAAGAGCGTGAGACTCACGCGCCGGGAAAGTTGCTGCAGACATTGCAGATCTTGAAGCACGTGAAGGTGCATACGTGGATCTATCTTGATCCGGTTTTCTGTTACGACTTTGGCTTGACATTTCTGGACGATTTGTGGTGGTCCTCTAATCATCGGACCATATTTTGGAGAAGAGAATCCTTGAAATAGAATCTGTGCACTCTCATTGGTCAGGTTTGACACCTCTCTGTTTATTGGTGTTTAGTCGTTCATTCTAGTATATGATTGGAGACTGTTTGCAAAGTGCAACAGTGAGTTGAATGATTGCTCAACAATTTGTGAACTTGATATTGTCTTGGAGGCTATCTGCTGCTCATTTGGAAAATTGTTTTGAAGTGCAATTTCAAGTTTAGTTGTCAACCTTATGATTCTGTCTGCCTGTTAGCTATTGTTTGTCTTTCCTTTTTGGGTATAGTGTGACTTTCAGATATAGCCTACTTGGAATGTTCTATTAGTTTCAACATCAATTTGTTCAGATACAGTGAGCATTTTAGTTGGAAAAAAAAAGACTGATCAAGGTGAGGTTGTTGCTACTTCTAGTCCATTTTCTGAAAAAATGGTTTTGATTTCGGTTAAGGAGTTTGCTAAATTTCTCTCGATATAAGAAATTATTGAAGGAATCCACTTCATTTAATACTTTTCCAAAGTCAGATAAAACATGTCTTATCACCTCTTCAAATAAAAAATATGTGATTGATTCAGGTGCCACCAATCATATGACAGGTAATCCTAATATTTTTTCTAGTTTTCAACCACACAAAGTACCGTCTCTAGTTACAGTAGTTGATGGATCAACTTGTAACATTGTTGGATCTGGAACTATTAAACCTATCTCCTCTATTACTTTGTCATCTGTATTAAGTCTACCAAAATTGGCCTTTAATCTGATTTCTGTTAGTAAAATTACTAGAGACCTTCATTGTTATATCACTTTCTTTCCCGATCATTATTTGTTTCATGATCTTACTACAAATCAGGTTATTGGTAAAGGACATGTATCTGATGATCTATATATCCTTGATGAATGGGAATCTCGATTTGTTGCCTGCTCAAGTGTCATATCTCTATTTGAAGCACATTGTCGATTAAGACATCCTTCTCTACCTTTGTTGAAAAAGCTTTGTCCTCAGTTTCAGCATATATCCTCATTGGAATGTGAGTCATGTAAATTTGCAAAACACCATTGCATCTCACTAGGTCCAAGGGTTAATAATCGAGTTGAGTCTGCTTTTGAGTTAGTACATTTATATGTTTAGGGACCATGTCCTGTTGTTTCTAAAACTGGGGGATAAATATTTTGTTACTTTTGTGGATGATTTTTCTCGAATGACTTGGATTTACTTTATGGCGAGTCGATCTGAAGTGTTTACTCACTTTACTGCCTTCTGTGCTGAAGTCAAAACTCAATTTAGTGCCTCAGTTAAGATTCTAAGGAGTGATAATGCTAAAGAATATATGTCAGAATTATGTCGGTCCTATATGAGAAAACATAGTATTCTTCATCAGTCTTCATGTGTTGATACACCTTCTCAAAATGGAATTGCTGAGAGGAAGAATATGCATCTACTTGAGATAGCTTGGGCACTTTTATTCCAATTGAAAGTCCCCAAACAATTTTGGGCTGATGCAGTCGCTACAACTTGTTTTATGATCAATCGTATGCCGTCGACTGTGTTGGCAGGTACTATGCCTTATAGTGTTCTTTTTCCAAACAAATCACTATTTCCGGTGGAACCTAAGGTGTTTGGAAGCACATGTTATGTTCGAGATGTTCGACCATCTGTTACTAAATTGGATCCAAAGGCGTTAAAATGTGTTTTCTTGGGTTATTCTTGACTTCAGAAAAGGGTATCGTTGTTATTCTGTTGAGCTTGGCAAATACCTAGTGTCAACTGATGTGGTATTTTCAGAGGCTACACCATTCTTCTATGCACCTCCCATTTCTACAAGTGAGGTGGAGGAAGATGAGTGGTTGATCTATCAGGTTACTCGTGCTGTAACAAGACAATCAGATGATGTTGTTCTTCCATCTTCTAGTTCATTCATTGAGAATCAAACAACTATTATACCTCTTGAACCTGCTTCATCCGTTCCAACAAGATTTCCAATTGTTCAAGTTTACTCAAGAAGTAGAGGTAATGATGATACTTATCCTACATCAACTCCTTCATCATTAGTTCCTTCTCCACTTGATTCTTCAGAAAATCTTGACCTTCCTACTGCTCTTTGAATAGGTACATGTCAGTGTAAATCCACATATTCCATTGCTAACATTGTTTCTTATGACCACTTATCTCCTGCCTCTAGCTGTTTGATTCACTCTCTAGACTCTATCTTTATTCCTAAAACAGTGAAAAAAGCCTTGACTAATCTTGGAAGGCGTGATACAATGGTTGAAGAGATACATGCTCTAGATGAAAATCATACTTGGGATTTGGTGGATTTACCTAAAGGGAAGAAAGCAGTAGGATGCAAATGGGTTTTTACGGTCAAAGTCAATCCTGATGGTTCTATTGCAAGACTTAAGGCTAGACTTGTGGCTAAACGCTATTCTCAAACTTATGGGGTAGATTATTCAGACACTTTCTCCCCCGTAGCTAAGCTCACCTCTGTTCGTTTGTTTATTTCCTTGGCTGCTTCTCAACATTGGCATTTGCATCAACTGGATATCAAGAATGCTTTCCTTCATGGTGATCTCCATGAAAAGGTGTATATGGAGCAATCACATGGGTTTGATGCTCGGAGGGGGGGGGGTATGGAAAAGTTTGTCATCTAAGAAAATCTCTATATGGTCTAAAGCAGAGTCCTCGTGCTTGGTTTGGAAAATTTAGACATGTAGTTCAAGAATTTGGGTTGAAGATGAGCAAGTGTGATCACTTAGTCTTTTATAGACAATCAATGACTGATATTATTCTTCTAGTTGTCTATGTTGATGATATTGTTATTACAGGAGATGATTGTACTGGAATTTCTTCTCTCAAGCAGTTTTTACATGCCAAGTTTCATACCAAAGACTTGGGACAACTGAAATACTTCTTGGGTGTAACAGTAACTAGAAGCAAGAAAGAGATTTTCTTATCTCAAAGGAAGTATGTACTTGACCTACTTGCAGAAACTGGTAAGTTGGGAGCAAAACCGTGTGGCACACCAATGGTTCCTAATGCACATCTTACTAAGGATGATGAGGACCCTTTTGATGATCCATAAAGATACAGAAGGTTGATTGGGAAATTGAACTACCTTACTGTGACTCGGCCAAATATTGCCTATGCAGTCAGTATTGTTAGTCAATTCATGTGTCCAACTGTCAAACGTTAGGCTGCCTTGGAAATTTTTTGTGTTATTTGAAAGGATCCCCTGGCCTTGGCATGTTGTATAGCGACCACAGACATACTCGTGTTGAATGCTTTGTAGATGCAGATTGGGCAGGACAAGAATTGATAAAAGATCGACTACTGGTTATTGTGTCTTTGTTGGTGGAAATCTAGTATCTTGGAGGAGTAAGAAACAAAATGTTGTATCTCGATCTAGTGCAGAGTCCGAATATAGAGCTATGGCTCAGTCCACATGTGAAATACTATGGATACAACACCTTTTAGCTGAGGTTGGTTTGAATCCTTCTTTTCCAGCAAAACTTTGGTGTGATAATCAGGCTGCTCTACACATTGCCTCAAATCCAGTGTATCATGAACGAACAAAACATATTGAGGTCGATTGTCACTTTGTTCGTGAGAAGATTCAAAACAACGTGATTTCTACTGGCTATGTGAAGACATGAGAACAATTGGGTGATATATTCACGAAGGCTTTGAATGAAACTCGGGTGGAATATCTTTGTAACAAGTTGGGCATGATTAACATCTATGCTCCAACTTGAGGGGGAGTGTTACAAAATGTACATAGTCATATCTACTCATAATATTCATAGCATAATCATAGGTAGAGATCCTTAGGGATCTTAGAGATATTTAGGGTTATTTTCTAATTTTATTTCCTTAGATAGATTTACTAGTACACCTACAAATAGCTCTTATTCTTTGAATAATAGAACAAGGAAATTGATTCATTGGCTCTGTACTTTACAGGTTCAATAGTTTGTGAAAGTGTGTTTACCATCTTTGCTTAATAGGTTTACGTTAAGGTGTCTAAGTGAAGTTGATCCAACTTTAGGTGGCCGCCGATGGATTCCGCCTATCAAAATTGATCCTAATTGGTCCAATTTGATATTCGATTATAACACTTGGAAAGTAGAATCAGATTTAAACCGTTATATTTTGTGAGATTCGATCCAAATTATGATAAATCAAGCGTGAAAATATGTTGAGGTCCAAGAATGTATAGAGTGAGCAAACAATTGAGAGAAAAAGAATTAAGAAGTCTCCCTCATCTCATAGTGAAAAAAAAACTATTCACATTTCATATTTACATCAAATCAAATAATTAGTTTTATAATTAAAAAATAAATTTTTAAACATAAATAAAATATATTGATTGATTGGATAAATATGTAAAATAATACAACTTTACATGTGTCGGTCATATCATTATAATGAATAGTTTATAAAATGAATGTAAGGCCCAGGCTTTCATGCGTCTTACAAGGCGCAAACATACCTGCGACTTACAAGAAATATGTCACCTTGCGCTTTGTAAGGCGTATGGGAGACTGCGCCTTCCTCCATAAAATTTCACGGTGTCACCCTTCCGTCCAAATGTTGTCCTTTTGGTTTAAACCTTATTTTTTGTTGCCTTTTAGGAATTTTGGCTCAATTTTTTTGCTCTTTTAGCTTCGGACTCTGTTATCACTCGTGTGAACTTTCTTGTATTCTGAGTGAATTGGTTGAGGTTATTTCTCTCTATATTTTTTACTCTCATATTTATATAGTGGTTTGCTCATCTCCTTTGTGAAAGTAGGTCGATTGACTGAACAACATTAAATCTTTGTATCTTTTGGTATATTTCTCGTTTGTCTTATTACTCATGGTCTTTCGAAGTTTGCTTTGATAGCTTCCGCATGGCACCTAATTATTCACGATCCTAACAAGTGTTATCAGAGCTAGGTTCAATGATAGAGCCAGGTTGGATAGTTCAATGATGGAACCAAGTTCAATGGTTCAATGATGGAGCACAATTCAATGATGGAGCCAGGTTACAAATGAGTGTTCATCTTGGCTAGTGTAGTTCTAGCCGCAATTTTTTTTTTACAGTAATGAATATTTTTATCGGAGAAATTTTTCAGAGAAGTTCTCTGTGTTGAGACATAGATTTTGCAAAGGAGATTATGAAGAGGAGATGCAAACTGTTGAAGATTATGTGAAGAAGGTGGACACATTTATTTTGTCAGAAATTTAGAGGGTGAGATTTTTTGGGTATTAATTGCATTGAGTTTCTTACCATACATAAGTTTTTCTTTTAGGCAAATGTTTAGGATTGGCTAGTCCTTTTTCTTGTAGGAAAAGGTTTGACACTCTATAAAAATAAAGGCTTGTTCCTTCTAACTTGATCAACATTCACAATGTAGTCCTAGGGGCTTTAAGAGGTTTGGTTAGGGGGAGAATTTGTGTGACACAAGTGATATGTTATCACTTGTGTCCAGGGGCGGCTTAAACCCGTTGGTGGCCTAAGGCCAAAATCAAACTAGACGCCTTAAAAAAAAAATTAAAAATTAAAAAATGTTTTTATTTTAAATCTATTTTTCTAGCTTTTTGAGATGCAAAGTTGTTAATAATTTTTGTGTAGTTAATCTCTTTTAATAATTCTTTTTCATAATATAGCCAAACCACTTCTAAAATTTATCAAGAGCACCTTTTTGAGATTTTATCAAGTTATCGACTTTTTTTTTCTTTTAAGTTTTGAATGACCGGATTCATATTTTCTAGTTGACATATTAAAATATAACAAATATTTTAGACACTATTTACAATATCAAATAAAAAATATAATAAACATAAGACACAAAACAAAAATAATATTAGAAATTAGAATGATATTACCGGATTCAAGAACAATGTAGACTTGATTTTCAAAAATGAATTGGCCTGATGCAATATATTTTTCTCCAAATTTAAAATATAATCGAAAATGAATTGGGTTGCTGCAATATATTTTTCTCCAAATATAAAATATAAACTATCAATAGAACAAGTAAATTCTTAAGCTTTGAATAAGAGAGAAATATAAGATAAAAGATTAAAAAAGAGAAAGAGAGAAGAAATAGAAGAGAGGAGGATAAAATATATAAAAATAAAATTAGAAAAAGAATAAAGTAAAAAAAAAGTACACAACTTTTTATTGGAAAGGAAAAAAGTAATTGTCATATCTATCACTTCATTAATGTCATTTGCATTTGTTGTCTTAGTTCTAATTTTTTTTTTTAGTTTTAATTCTACCTAATTAACTAAAAAATGGGGGCCCCAATTTATTGGGGGCCTAAGGCCAAGGACTTTTTTTATACCTTACCAGCCGCCCCTGCTTGTGTCAACCTCCTGAGTGAACTGGTTGAGGTTATTTCTCTATATATTTTGTACTCTCATATTTATATAGTGGATTTCTCATCTCCTTTGTGGACGTAGATCGATTGACCGAACCATGTTAAATCTGTGTCTTTTGTATATTTCTCGTTTGTCTTCTTACTCATGGTCTTTAGAAGTTTGCTTTTGCTAGCTTCCGGATGACACCTTATTATTTACGGTCGTAACAAAAACTCCTTAAATATTCTTATTGTTTAAAAAATGGTAAATTAAAGGGACATGAAAACCCATCCCTTAAATATTGTAAACCAAGATAAGTAAACATAAAAGAAACTTAGATCACACAAGCATAAAGAAATCAATCAAGATGAGCTCAAAGATTGTTGGAAATTTGAATCATAGAGATAAAATAATTAATACTTGATAGCTTGCTCCTCAAGATGGTTGGAATACCTTGTAATTATTACACGAGCGTACTAGATTTTAAAATTGAAACGGTAGGTGTTAATTAGTTGTTGACTTGTAGTTATTTCCATCACCACGAATCCAAAGTATAAAATTTAATTTTTTAAACTTGTTAGATAAAATATATTTTACACATACAAATTTATTCGATATGATTCAATATTTTTAAAAAAAATTAAAAATCTACCTAACTATTCGGTATAATTATAAATTTATATAAAAATTTACAACTTTATTAAAAACCTAATAATCAATTTAATTCGATCCATTAAATCGATTCTAAGAGAAAAAGTCAACTATGTTTTTAGGCAGTATTATAAATTTAGGAGGTATCAATATTTAACAGCTTATAAGTTAGCTCCAATTTCAGCCATCCATCTCCTTATCCATTTTGTCTAATAATTCACCTCAAACATATCACTCAAATGTTCACTCTTCTATTTTCTCTCTACTTTCCCAAACTTAGATCACTCCACAAGCCATCACAACCAGGTAAACCAATCTTTTTTAGACTTTGGCTTTGTATTTCTTTTCATACTAAATCACTCTTCTTAGAGATATATTTCTATGTTGTCCGGACTCTCCAAGAATGTTGTGATACCCATGTTGAATCCTCTAAAAATGCATTACTTTTGGAGGATTCAACACAACTCAACGACATTTTTAGAAGAGTCTTGAGCAACATTAACAAGTGTTTTCAAGGTACAACAAAGCTCTATATACTGCAAATTGACTTTGTTACTTCTTAGAAAAGGCTTGAATTTACTAAGTTGAAAGAAGGTTATTCAGAAGAGTTATCTTGATTTCATGAACAAACATTTTCTTTTAATTCTAGAACTTAAATTATAACATATGAATTGAAATTCAAATTTTAAGTAGAAGTTGAAAATGTCATTATCTTTTAGTGTAATATATAAAGCCTTTAGCCTTCTAACTCACTTTTACCATCCCACTTCATATGTAGTTTAGAACAACAGTGGTTGAGTCAGAATTTTCAGAAAGAAGATTCAAATATAAAAATTAAATACGTTGAGAATCTTACATGTACCATACATAAATAAAATGTAATTTTGATTTGGCATAATACATAAATGTGTCATTTAACTTGGTCTCAGCGGACATCTATGTCCTTTAACTTTGAGTGTGCACAAGTATGAACTTAAACTTGTGTTAAATTGAACAAATATACACATTCGTCTTACATGACAATTTTGTGTCCTATATGATGTCTTACGTGTAGGATGTCTGTGCCTACTTGTTCAATTTTTTGTACAAGTTTAAGTGTGTACTTGAGTACTCCCGAAGTTGTTTATGCCTTTTGATTTTATATATCTGTGCAATTTTCTGGCAAATGTGGATATGAATGAACCCCCTAACTCCGCCACTGTCTAACACTTGTTCGATAGGTTGGTGGTCAGAAAGCAATGGCAACAGCTTCAGTGACACTCTCTCCAGCAACAGTTACTCTAGCAGCCAGAGTTGGCACAAACAAGTCTTCCCAGAAAAGAATCAAAGTGAAGTACATTAGTGGCTTGAATTCATTTGAAGGGCTTAAGGCACATAACAATGTTGCCTCATTAGGCCTCCCTTTGAGTACTGAACAGTCATTTGCCAACATTGTTAGTTCCTTGAGAACAACATCATCATCACAAGGCAAAGGTGGAGCTTTGTCTTCTACTTGCAATGCTGCTGTTGAGATTTTCAAGATTGCTTCCATTATTCCAGCCCTGGTTCTTGTTGGAGTTGCTGTTGGTTTTGCCCTCCTTCGAATCGAAGCTGCTGTTGAGGAAGCTGATTGAACAGTCGGTTCGCTAATGTTTTTCTTTTCTCTTCACCAAGATTTACTTTCTCTGCATTAATGTAGAGTTTCTTTATTTTGGTTATGTATATTGAACTAATAAGCATTGAAAAAATTTGAGTTTTCACATGTTAAAATCTGTATTCTGTCTCCTGTCTTGACAACATCATACTCTATGGGGCCTTAGTGTATCGAATTTTAATCTTTTCTTATCATTGGGATGATATGTGTGATCCTTAGGAGAGGGAGGAAAAGGAAATTGCGGAAACTTAAACGTAGCATAACAATTAACATCATTTGCTTGAGTTGATTTATTGTCAAAAGCTTAACTTTTGTGTAGTTAGAAGGCCTATAATGAGACATTCTTTATCTGTCTCATAATAGGAGTTGTCATCCGAATCAAAGGCCAAGTAAAGAAAGTCTATTCGAGTTTAGAAGGAATTCATTAATTCGATTGATGGCTTCTGAGTATTCCCAACATAGTGAAAAATGGAGGCTCCACTACCTTGAAACTGAAACAGATTATAGACAGAATTGTCAAGTTGAAATATCTTCCACTACAGAGAGGGAAGCCAAGTGGCTGACTTTCTCGCAAAACTGACTTCCACATCTTTGCAGAATAGCATGTCCCACTCCTTCATCCAGCTACCAAGACAAGCTAAGTGATTGGTTCAACTCGACAAGAGGCAAATGCCTAGCATTAGAACAAAAGCTGATAAGGCAAACTTCTTCATTAGCTAGTTAGTCCATACATAAATGTTGAGCCAGAAAGTTGTAGTTTCTGTGCTTTCTGTTTTTTTTCAGTGATATTATATCACCACCTCTTTTGGCTTGACAGTGTTGTATTGAGATTAGGCTCAGCCCCCCTCTGCCCCTTTTTGCTGAATACAACACGACCCTGACTTTAATCTTGGTAATTGAATTAGAAAAAAGAGAACACGAAACTAAGTTAACTTTCGTTCAATTGATAAGCACGTTTAGGCAGTCTAGTGACTGCAATACAGAGAACTTGTCCTCTCCACACATCCATTGAAGTTCATTTAAGTTGGCAATTTGATGCCTAATGTACATTTATTTATTTACTAGTTTACTTCAAGCAATTAATTGTTACAGGGGTGTCTTTGCCTCTATTCTGAAGCTGCTCATACTTAGACAACAGAGTCCTATCTGCTCGATTTCTAGCGAACATAAGGGAAATACCAGACACAAGGATCAAGATAGCTGCAATTACCCAGCTAAACTGCAAGTTCGCCATAGCTCGGGCTCTTGAATCAGCTTCATCCGTTTGACACATGATCGCTCCATGCACCGAGCTGCTTTCATGACCTTCACTTGATTGCATAATACATCCTTGTGGAACAAACTGCGGAAACCATAGACTAAATCCCATGTTCATAAACCAAACACCTTGGAAAATGACTGAAATCGAAAGAACAAGTGCTGCGGGGAAACAAGAAGGGAAGCAAGTGACAACAAGAGCCGAGATAAGGGAAATACACACGACAAGCTGCAATAGCCAGTGGTAATGACCTTCAAGTCCTACATGATCAGTTGAATGATAATGAAGCAAGAAAAGCTCCTGACCAAAAATAGATGTAGCAAGTATGCCTAAGATCCCATGTAGGATCTCATGTAAGTTACTTATCTCAGCAAGAAGAGTAAAACCCACGAATACAGTCAAGTGAAGGAACATGGTAGCATGTTCAATATTATGAAGCTTGAATGATAAGTGAAGAGCAGGTAAGTCTATGAACTGGATAACTATACAAAATACGGAGAACGACAAGACAAGAATGAGATCAATGTGTTGTAGAGTAGGAAGGGAAGTACTCTTGAAAGGGTACCAAAACCTTGATCTGAATTTTGTAGTTCCATTATGATAGTTGGATCTAATGGTACTAATTGCATGCCAAAAACCAAGGAGGGCTAAGGCCAATCCAGGTACTAGATGTCCAAGAAATGTCCCCATTTCAGTCTGATATTCAGAACTACACTAGAGTAATGCGGTTAAATACACACGCGGATAAAAGAAAATTACTAGTGTTTGTCAATCTGGTGCATTATACATGTGTTTCCACCATCAAAAGGCCAGAGGATCAAAAGTGAATTCCATTACTGAACAACCTTTAGGATGATTAGGAGTTAAAGGACACAAATAATCAAGGTGGCGTGGTGACATGAGAAATGACATGTCAACAACTATTAACAGAAAACAAGTTAAGCTCCCACTATGTGTAAAGTCCAGGAAATGGCCAGACCACATTGCATCCATCGTACACAGTCTTATCTTGTTTTTGTTACGAGAGGTTGCTTTCACAATTTGATCATGTGGAGATTTCTTGGTCACACAACGATAACTCTTGCCGTTATGTGGAGGCACATCTTAAATTATTAAGAAAAAAGGACAAAAAATATTTCTCATGAGTAATATTTTTTGAGTGTTGTGTGCATGGAAGTAAGGCTTTAGTAACATGAAAGCAAGAGCACGTCTCGATGAGATTAAATATGAAAATGATATATATTAAACCACTAACCTATAGTGGACAATGATACATCTCCATTATAAAGTATTGGCAAATAAGGTATTTCCACTTAGCTTGTTGCAAACATTGTCCAACATTAACTGCTGATTGTAAATTCTACATTTATTAAACATGAAAGGTGAATAACAGATGTTGTAATTAAAGAGGGGTTAAAAGACAAGCGAATTAAGATCGTTGACAGACATGGTTCAACGTGTCAGCTACCTCTTCTAGAACAGTGACAACCTAGTCTGATTCCCCAGATCTCGGTTTAAAAAAAAAAATGAAAGTAACAAAGTAAAGATCGAATACAAGAATGTAAACTTACTCTGGATTAATTCATTTGCTAGTCTTCATAGCTAAAAGTTAATTTAAGCATATATGATTAACAAAAACTTTATTTGAATGGACTCCACGTCTGTCATCTTTTTAATACTCAGCCAATTTCGTACAACCAAAAAGAAGATAAAAAAGAAGAATGAATCATCATCCACAATATCCAGCAGATACGTAGGGGAAACAGAAACTGAGGGTGTGTTTGGTACGAAGAAAAAAAAATGTTTTTCAATTTTCTCTTGTTTGGTTGATTTAGATGATTTGAAAAATATTTTCCAAATTAATTTATTTTCCTCCAATTTAAGGAAAATGATTTCTCTTAAAAATGTAAGGAAAACATTTGAGTTTTTGGCTAAAATCATCCTGAAGTATGACCTAAACCTAAAGTACATCCTTATGTATATAAGTGAACAAAAAACATCCTTGAACTATCCAAAAAGTTGCAAGATTCATCCTTGTGTCTATATTTTTTAAGAAACTCACGCCACCAACAAAAAATGTGTCAAGTCGACTGAATATATGTACACATGGTTAAGCAAATCAAGTTAGGTGATTTTTTTAATTTTTAGAAATTGAGGGTTTAAATCATATTCAGACAAAATATATTGAAATTCTAAATATTCTTTGTAAAAATATGGCCAAATACTACTCCAACTTCAAAAATTTCAAATAAAGTAATTTTTTTTTAATAGCTAAACACCTACGTAATTTCACTAAATTTCCAGCAGTTCTGTACATTGTATAAAATGTGAACTACATTGTATATATAGTGTTTTATTTAAAATATATTTAGACTGGTTTTAAGAGTCGACACTTAATTTTTAAGATAAATTAAGAAAACTATTTTTTTTCCAAAAGATTAAAACATGAATCTAATGAAAATAATAAAAGGATTTGGGGTTCTTATTAGCATTTCGGGAAGAGTTTGAAAGCACCCAAAATGCCCGCTAATATGCGGTTATCCGGCAATTAACTATTTGGCTAAATTTATTTGACTTAACTTGGATTGAGCAATTTTATAGTTAGGACCATTTTAAGGGAGAAAAGGGGAAATATTAAGATACTATATCAGTTAAATACTTAAAAAAATCAAGTTTTAAGGTAAAAGGAAATGAGTTCTTAATTAGTCGATATTTTAGAAGATTGGTTCAGAATAACTGTCTGTCGGGGAAATTAAATCGTAATAACCTTATAATTAACAGCAAGTAATGACAGGTAAACAACTATAAAATGATAAAGTAAAGAGGGAAATTTGGGCCCAAGTCTGGTTTCCTGTCTGCTTGGGACAGTACTTGGGCCTATTTTCGTTTTGGGCCTTTGGCCCAATTTTTGCCACCTTTGTACCTATCCTAGACTAAATTGAGTTTTATTTCTTTGGGCCTTAGGCCCATCTTCCACCCGTCCTAATTTCTAACAAGATAGTAATAAATAAAATGACAAAGGCTTAGGCCCAAAATAACAAACTACAATTTTTTGGAATTAAGAGAGGGCCTTTGGCCCCCTTTCTCATTTTTCGTCCATATCGGCTCCGATTCCTGTTTGTCAATTTTTGAGGGACCAGTTCTTCGATTTTATAGCTGGCTGACTCGGATAAGAAGGAATTTGAGCCTTCACGGCTCTCCCGAAATGCAAGAAGAAGATAGGAGTTCGTAGTGAACTCGGACAGATTTCACATGCAAACAAACGAAGGAACGTAAGTAAATGACTTGCTAAAAAGAATAATGAGACAAGGCAACAACATAATATAATGGAGCACTATCGACATCAACTTGCTATCACATAACCCATATATTCTAACAAGTCAAATGAAACATTCCAATCCCGTATATAGATAAACTTTGAAGCCTCTTCTTGAGTAGCGATATCGAGACGGGACAAGCAACAACTTTCACACCGAAACATGACTCCGAGAAACTCGAATGAACAAGACGAAAGCGAGCGAGAGCCAAGACTGATCCAAACAGCTTCAAAGATTTTCTCCAACACTTAGCTAACTCTTAATATTTTCTCCAACCCTTAATCAAGAACAAGAAGAGGGTATTTATAGAAAGGGAATTAGGGTTCGGAATTGGGGGGGAAAAATGGTAGAATAGGAATTCGAGTTCAACCTCCAATTTGAAATTCCCCCCCAAGGATGGGAAAGCTGTTCTTGGTACAAGATTTCAACCAAAATCCCATGAAATCCGGACGAAAAGATGAAGGTGGATGGCTTGATTTATCCCAATCGTCCTTGTGCTCGATGTGGCGTCTATCCACGCGAGTCAAAGGCGAAAATCTCAGCTGCCATGGACAATATTGCAGGCGGTTATGGCAGGTGAAAGGCTATTCGAACTGTTCTGGCAGAGGAGAAAGACACATAAATCTGTACTATTGACACCGTGAGTTGCTTTCCGTGTATTTGTGGACGTTGGAGCTGTTGTCGTTTGTAATCGTCGAAAGTTGTTGGCGTTTGGTTGCTGTTGTTAACATCACGTTTGCTGCTGCTATTGTGAAGGAGTTTTGGGTTTCTTTGAATTGGATTCGGGCCGGGTTAAGGGGAAAATGAGAATTGTAGTGGGTTGGGTCGGGGTTATTGGAGTGGGCTGTTAGAAATTGGAATGTTGTTGAGGTGTTGGGCTGGTTTCTGTTGTATTGTTGCTGAAAGAAATGAGACAAGAAGGCCCAATATAGGTCTTTCTTGAAAGGTTTAAAAGGATGTGAAAGGAAATGGCTAAAATCGTAAATAAAGGTATTGCCAAATTGAATTCAATTTGCAGGTTCGGCTAAAATCTAAATAGGATGAATTATATAAAATTAATTAACGAGCTTCTTAATTTTAACAAAAATAAAATAGTTAACTCAAATATAAACTAAATAATTTAAAATATTAATTACTATATAACTAAACTAATTAACCAAATATTTTAATAAAACAAAATCTTTTTGAGACGATTTTCAAATAATCATAAAATATACTAATTATATATATAATTATGTAAAACATATATATTATCTAAAAAATAAAATGTGACAAAACTATTTAAATAACTTGCAAACTATACTATTATTTTTTTTTCATGGAAATTTTATAAAACTAATTATTTTAAATTGTTTGAAATTGAAGAATCTCAAAATGATTAATTTATATTGTGGAGGTCCAAAATTGGGTGTCAACAACTGTCCCTCGTTTGACTTGGATTGATGAAAGAAATTCTAGGTAAATGAAATTGACGAATCCAATTTTGACCGACCACATATTTATCTTTCAGAAAAAAGGCTTTTGATAGGGACTTTAGGAATCATGGCCGAACCCCGAAGTGGGTTTCCTACATATCTCAGGCTATATGAGAACTCAGGTCACTTGTAGTATGCTTGATTTGACGCACGATTTTGAAAGAACTCAAAAGTTATTTCGATATCGAATTATGAAGAGACCGAAACACTCGGGAATAAGATTTAAGGGAGAATGTCGGAATACAGTCGAGTTTTTAACATTGATCCCGCCTACATATCCCTCAACTTAGGGAATCAGGCTGCTTGTAGTTCGAACTCAATCGGTTGAAAAGGAAATCTATTATGCAAGATAACCTTTGGTTCTGGACAAGCGACAAAGTAAGTTGAGTAGGAAAAGGAGACTTGCAACCTCTTAGCCATAAATGCGGCGCGCTTCACACCCATAATTAAGAACTTACACGGACATAATTTCCAAAGATTTTGGCACATTGTCACTTGGATTGAAAAGCTGCTTCCGGTGGGAACCAAAATTTCTAGATGCGAAATTGAAACCGATAAACTTAAAGAAAACCCACATGCCTTCCGATAGGGGTGTGGTTTGATTGTGGTGAAAGTTGCTCATCTGCTCGCGTCCCAGTTCGCTGCTAAGAAAAAGTTCCAAGTTGTGCTGCATCCTTTTAGATGTCTCCGCACCTGTGGTTTGTTTTTTGAGAATCCATCCTCTCAGATGCTCTCGACAAAGACTGAGATAAAATTCATTAGCATAAAAAATGCAATTCAAATGGGGAGATAATGTCTTTTACCATGTTGACACTTAATTACTCTCCTTGAACATTTGACATTAGCTTTCCCCAATTTGATGTAGAGCAAATAAGCTTGTATTTCATGTTTGCAATATAATCTTCAATGTATTCTTCCTTTGATGTTGAAGTAATAAAATAGGCGTATGTAATATGTTGATAGTTTTCTTGATGTCGTTGTTGATGGTTCTCTTAATGTTGTTCTTCCAAATGAAAAATGATGCAACTGATGTTGATTTTCTTGCGATGCATGACTTCTCCCGTGATGCATGAAGATAATGCTTCTTTGAGAAATATAGGTGATGTTTTCTCGAAAACTGTAGATGATGGTGACTTTTTCCGCGATGCATGACTTTTTTCCCGTGATGCATGATTTTTTTTAATTTCTTTTTGCGATGCATGACTTTTTCCGTGATGCATGACTTCTCCCGCGATGCATGAATCTTTTCCAGTGATGCATGGTTTTCCTGCGATGCATGAATCTTTTCCAGCGATGCATGAATCTTTTCCAGCGATACATGAATCTTTCTCTTGCTATGCATGACTTCTTCCTCTCGCTATGCATGAATCTTCCTCTTGATATGCATGCCTCTTTCTTTTGCTATGCATGAGTTCTTCCTCTTTTTATGCATAAAGATAGTGATGATGCCTCCTGATACCGAACGAAGATAATGCTTCACCGAACAATGTAGGTGATCTTCTAGGTATCTTATGGTGGTGGCATTATCTTTTTGACAATTATAAAAATGACCATCGGAGTAGTGGTATCATCTCATTTGACAATATGATATAGATGACTCTCTGGGTAGGAATATTATCATATCTGAAAATATGATTCAGATTACTTCATCCGAGTCTTTTAGTTGTTGGAAAACAATATAATTTCTCTCTTCAGGGCTTCCATTTGCTCCATCTCCGAACATAATCGTGTGTTCATTATGGACTTTGCCTTGCTGAGAATTTGAATGAAATAATGTTACTCATATCCCCGATTCTTTGGTATTAGAAGCATAAAACTTTTCCTGCATCCACAAAAAAATTGTCAATTTCGGGGAGCTCCTCGCCTTTTTGACTTCTACATGTTCGTTGAATGGAGGAATATGATGATCTTGAGGCAAACTTATAGATCTGCATCCACAAAAAAAAATTGTTAGTTTAAAGTGAATTGATCTGTGCCGGTCCCTTCGGTTGTCTGCTCTTTGTCTGGCTATCTCCGATTGATTTCTCCAATCTCCCGCCTCTTGATAGATAAGACAAAACATTTTTATGCAAATAATTGAAACACGAAAGAATTGTTTTAAGGAAAATAGGTTTTCAAAAAGTAATATTTGGAAAAGGTCACTGCCAAGTGTCATGTCACGTCAAGCTTAGTGAACGTCTTTGAAGTTGATGCGTCTATCTGATTATTTGCTGGGCAGTATTCAAAGTTGCTCTAAACTGCCGATGAACCCTATTGAAATTTTTGAGGTCATCCTCAAAAAATTCTATCCCAGTTAATTGTCTTGGCCTATATTTAACTGTTGGTGAACAAACCATGGAATTGTTTAGATCCTCTCAAAAATTCTATCCCAGTCGTAATTCTCAACGTAACCTCAGTTTTGACTTGTTGGAGAGATCTTCTTCTTGAGAATTTTTAAGGAGGACTCAAAAATTCTGTCCCAGTTTTTATTGTAAAGAAGAATAGAAATCTTATGGGAGATATGACCGAACCGTTGTGGCGCCTACGTATCCCGTTGAGGCAGGGATCAGGTCAAACGTAGTTCCCTCTCAAAGATTAACAAAAATAAGAAATTTAAATAAGGAACCGACCGAGGCCGACATAGGCCGCCTACGTATCTCATTCTTGAGAATTCAGGTCGAATGTAGTTCAAACTGAGGGATAAAATTCTAAACAAAGCGATTACAAGCAAATAGAACTATTACAAGGAAATGACAAAAATACAAACTGAAACTTCACACATAATATCTCTTGACAACATCTGAATTGATCAGTTTTGGCCATTCGGTGCCATCCATCTATGACAGGACTAAGGCACCTCCAGATAGCACTTTGCGGACCATGTAGGGTCCTTGCCAATTTGGTGCGAATTTCCCTTTGTACTCATCCTAATGAAGGAAAATGCGTTTTGAGAATCAACTGACCAATTTAAAAAATCTTGGCTCTTACTTTCTGGTGGAAAGCACGAATCATTCTCTGTCCATACAGTTGACCATGACAAACAACAACCATTCTCTTATCATCAATCAATGTTAACTGGTCAATCCGCATGCGAACCCAATCAACATTGCTCAATTTAGCTTCTTGGATGATTCTCAATGAAGGTATTTCAACTTTGGTAGGTATAGCTTCTTCTGTTCCCTATACTAACAAGTATGGAGTAGCTCTGATTGACGTTCTGATGGTCGTTCTGTAACCCAATAAAGCATATGGCAACATCTCATGCCAACCTTTGTGATTGTCAATCATTTTCCTCAGAATCTTCTTAATGTTCTTTTTGGTGGCCTCTACAGCTCCATTCATTTGGGGACGGTAGGCGGTTGAGTTCCGATGAGTAATCTTGAATGTTCGCATATTTCTCTCATCAAGTGACTGTTGAGATTCGCTCCATTATCAGTGATAATGAATTCTGGCACTCCAAACCTACATATCAAATTGTTGCGAACAAAATCGGCTACAACTTTCTTGGTCATCGACTTATACGAAGCTACTTTCACCCACTTGGTAAAGTAGTTAATGGCAACCAAAATGAATCTGTGTCCGTTAGAGGCGGCTGGCTCTATCGGACCAATGACATCCATGCCCCAAGCTACGAATGGCTAAGGTGAACTCATGGCATTGAGTTCGTGAGGCGGTACTCGAATCAAATCACCATGCACTTGACACTTGTGACATTTTTGCACGAACTTGATGCTCCATGTCATCCAAAAATACCAGTGCGGAGGATCTTTTTAGCCAAAATGAGTCCATTCATATGAGTACCACAAACTCCAGCATGTATCTGTTCAAGAAGCTTTGCAGCTTCACTAGCATCAACGCATCTGAGAAGACCTAAATCTGGAGTCCTCCTATAAATGATTTCCCCACTCGGAAAGAAATTGTTAGCCATACGACGTATTGCTCTCTTCTAGTTGAACGTTGTATTCTCAGGATAAGCCTCAGTCTCCAAATACTTCTTTATGTCAAAATACCAGGGCAAACCGTCTGGTTCTGCTTCAACATGTGAACAATGGATAGGCTGCTCTTTTACCTCTATATCCACTGGATCAATATAGCTTGTATCCGGATGTTTAATCATTGAAGCAATAGTGGCTAGAGTATCGGCCAACTCATTCTGTGTCCTGGGAGTGTGCCTGAATTCAATCTTGCGAAATCTCTTGCACAACATATGTATATACCGCACATACAGTGTGATCTTTGGGTTCTTCACCGCCCATTCTCCTTGAACTTGATGAATCAACAACTCTGAGTGTCCAATAACTAGAAGCTCATAAACGTTCATATCAATTGCCATCTTTAGACCGAGGATGCAAGCTTCATACTCAGCCATGTTGTTTGGGCAATCAAATCGGAGTTTAGCCGCCATGGGATAGTGCTGACCCGATTCTGACACTAAGATTCCCCGATACCTTTCCCTTGGTGGTTTGCCACTCCATCAAAGAATACTCTCCAACTAGGGTATGCCTCAGAAATATCTTCACCCACAAATGAAACTTCCTCATCGGGAAAATAAGTCTTGAGCGGTCCATACTCTTCATCAACTGGATTCTCCGCAAGATGATCGGCTAAGGCTTGTGCTTTTATCGCCTTCTGGGTCACATACACAATAGCAAACTTACTCAAAAGCATTTGCCATTTAACCAACTTCCCGGTCGACATTGCTTTTTGAAAAATATACTTTAACTGGTCCATCCTGGAAATAAGGTATGTGGTATAATAAGACAAATAATGTCTTAACTTCTGAGCAATCCAAGTCAAAGCACAACATGTCCTCTCCAAAAGAGTGTAACGAGCCTCATATGGAGCAAAATTTTTGCTCAAGTAATAAATGGTTCGCTCCTTCTTCCCAGTCTCATCATGTTGACCAAGCACGCATCCAAATGCGTTATCCGATACCAATAAATATAGCAATAACGGACTTCCTTCTCACGGAGGAACCAACACCGGTGGATTGGATAAATAATTCTTGATGGCATCAAAGGCAGTTTGACATTCTCCGGTCCACTAGGTTAAGACATCTTTTTTCAACAACTTGAAGATGGGCTCACACACCACAGTGGATTGGGCTATGAACCGGCTGATGTAGTTCAACCTTCCTAGAAAACTCATCACCTCCTTCTTGGTCTTCGGAGGAGGTAATTCTTGGATCGCCTTGATCTTGGAAGGGTAAAGCTCAATGCCCCTCCTGTTGACTATAAATCCCAACAGCTTGCTAGCTAACATTCCAAAAGTACATTTGGCGGGATGTAACTTCAAATTGTATCGATGCAGGCGATCAAATAATTTCCTTAAGTGAGTCAAGTGATCCGAACTCTCGTGGGATTTGATTATGACATCATCTACGTACACCTCAATCTCCTTATGAATCATATCATGAAAAATGGTTGTCATAGCCCTCATATAAGTAGCACCGACATTCTTCAGACCAAAAGGCATCACTCGGTAATGATATACACCCCAAGGTATAATGAAGGTTGTCTTTTCTGCATCTTCTTCATCCATTAGGATCTGGTGATAACCCGCATAACAATCCACAAATGACTGCATCTCATGCTTGGCACAATTATCAATGAGAATGTGAATGTTTGGCAATGGAAAGTCGTCTTTCGGGCTAGCTTTGTTGAGATCACTGTAATCGACACAAATTCTAATGTTCCCGTCTTTCTTGTCCACTGGAACAATGTTGGCCAACCAAGTCGGATACTACTTCACTTCCACCACTTGGGACTCGATCTGCTTTGTAATCTCCTCTTTGATCTTCAAACTCAGCTCTGGCTTGAACTTCCAAGTCTTTTGTTTTACTAGATTGAATTCTGGATTATTCGGCAACTTGTGGGACACCATATTCGTACTCAGCTCTGGCATATCTCTGTAAGACCAAGGCAAATACATCAATGTATTCTCTAAGAAAACGAACCAAGTCCCTTCTTTGAGCTTCAGTCAGATGGACACTGATTCTTACTTCTTTAACACATTCCTCATCTCCGAGATTCACAGTTTCAGTTTCTTCTAAATTCGGCTTGTGTTAATTCTTGAATTGTCGAAACTCTTCAGCAATATGTTCGGGTACCTCATTTTCTTCTTCGTATTCCTCGCATTCGTCATGAGCTGCCTCATTTAGTTCACTCGGTTCATGACATTGACAAGTTTTAAAGTAATAATACTGAAATCATAAACAAACAAAGTTAGGAAAGTATAATATAAATAGATAAGTAAACAAATTTTTGGTAAAAGAGGCTTTCATTTAAATTGAAAAACAAGCACAAACTTTGGCCATGGCTAAGGGCCATTTCGCCTTTTCAAACATCACGGGGAAATTAAAAAACTCAAACAAGTAAACTGCATAAATGGTGGGTCTTGAGCCTCTTCCGGACTACTACCGATTTTAAAGACAAACATAAACTCGTGTCTTTTCTACCAAGCTGCACGGGGAATCAGAAGCAGTGTGGAGGTCCAATTTTGCAGTTGCTCCTCAGGTTTTGCATCACGGATGCCCGATGTCCCAACCTCTTCCTCGATGACCGCATCAATCTCCTAAAAAAATGCCCCAGATTCCTTCCCCGAGACCACCATCATTGACATATTCTCACACCGGGAATGACTAGTACAGGTGAGGAATTAGCCTGGCCAATGCTTGATCAACACTCTTGTTCTTCATCTTTGCTTCATCAACATCAGTGGGGACATACCCCAAACCAAACTTTGCCCCTCTGGCAGGAACTTGAATGGGCTTGGTAATTCCTTGACCACGCTTCCCCAATCTGAAACCTGGTTCGAAACCATTCTGGAGCATGACAATAGCAATCGTCTTATACACAGAAGGCATATGAGGATGTGGAGCCAAGTCATCACCAATGGCATTTACCAGCTCCTCCGTGTAGAAATCGCAACTTCGGGAGAACTCATCAACGATCGGTACATACCCATCGAAATGACTCCCTTCACCATGAATGACCAATTCCTGGTCCTTCCAAACAAATTTTATCAGTTGGTGAAGGGTAGACGGCACGGCCCCGACCATATGGGTAAACGGTCTTCCCAGAAGCAGGTTGTAACTGGTGTTGATATCCAACAACTGGAACTCCACGTTAAACTCTGCAGGACCCATCTGAATTCCCAAGTTTACTACCCCTATCGTGTCTCTCTGCACTCCATCAAAAGCTTTCATATTGACCTGGTTTTGTTGAACCTTTCCCAAGTCGAATTTCAGCTGCTTGACAGTTGAAAATGGGTAGATGTTGAGACCGGACCCATCATCAACCAAAACACGATTTACAATTTTATCACGTCATTTGATAGTAATGTGCAGAGCTTTGTTGTGCATCCTGCCTTCAAAGGGCAGCTCTTCGTCAGAAAAACTGATTCGGTGTCCTCGAATGACCTGGTTTATCATGGCTGCTAGATTGTCTCTGTTGGTGCCCACAGGCAAATAAGTGTCATCTAGATCTTTCAATAGAGCCTGACTATGCAACTGCGAAATTATCTATAAAGCCCATACAGAAATTTGAGCCGGCGTCTTTTCCAGATGCTTCATAATCAACTAATCTTTCGGTTGCATTTTTCTCCAGAACTCCTCGACCTCAGCTTCACTGATTGACCTTTTTGTTTGGTCCTTCTTCTACCCTCCTTGAGCCAACTATTCCGGTGTGTAACATCTACCGGATCTGGTCATACCTTGAGTGACAGTCGTTTCAATTACAAACTTTGGTTGGGCAAGAGTTTCTCTTGGCACCAAGGCAACAACCTTATCGGGTGTCAGAATCACAAACTCTTTTTTTTCTCTAATGCTCAACGAAGCTACAACCCTTTCCAATTCATCAGTAGCAATCGAAACTATCGCCTTATTTACGCACCAATCATCATCTTTCTCTATCATATTGATAGTGACGCCTCCATGATTTTTCAAAGGATTACTATTGACATTGGGCGCGACTGCCTGGCGAGAGACCATGTTCTAGTCAATCAGGCTTGGATCTTATGCTTAAAGTTGATACATTCCTTGGTATCATGTCCAACACCGTTAGAGTGATATGCGCACCTCTGATCAGGTCTATAAAATCTTGAGCTGGTATCGACAGGTTTGGGCCCCACTAGATGAATAATTCCTGCTGCAGCCAACCTCTCAAAAAGTTGGGTTCGACTCTCAATGAAAGGAGTGAAGTTTCGAGCTGGTTTTTTCTCAAATCTAAGACGGAAATCGTAGTTGCCTTGTTGGGGAGGAGGCATCTGACGATAATTTGGAGCGTTTGGACAGGGGGCTTGATATCTTGGGTATGAATTGGTCTTGTAATTTAGTGGTGGAGCTTGGTAGTTCGCGGGGGTATTTTGGTAAAGTGGAGCTGGGGTTTGGTACATTGGGGGAGGCATTTGGTAATTTGCCTGAACGTTGGCACAGTTAGGGGCGGCGTTTCGGTAGTGATGAGATGGAGTCTAGTAAACTAGAGGGGGAGTTTGGTTGATAGAAGGGGGAGTTTGGTAGCTAGGAGGGAGAGTATTTTGATAACTGGATGGAGGGGTATTTTGGTAACTGGGGGGAGGGGTATTTTGGTAATCAGACTGTGCATAACAAGTCGGGTGAGAACTTTGTGAAGGTCGAGAACGGCCTTGGTATGATGAGGATTTCCTTAGGGTCTTCTTCCCCTCATAAGAGATAGAAGACACATCTTCTCTTTTCTTCTTCAACAAACCCGAGGATCCGGGTGAGGCAGTAACACAAGCAATCTTCCTGGTTCTTAATCCATCTTCGTTAGTCTCACCTACTTTGACTATCTCAGCAAACTTTGATCTAACGAGAAATATGATTCTATCATAATATTCGGGCTCTTGAACCCGCACAAATACTTCGACAATTTCCTTCTCAAACATAAAAGGCCGAACTCTAGCTGCCTCATTTCTCCATCTGTATGCAAATTGTCTGTAACTTTCATTTGACTTCTGCTTCATTTTTTCTAAGGAATAACGATCAGGAACGATCTCCACATTGTAGGCAAATCGTTCGATAAAGCCCTTAGCCAAAGCATTCCAGTTAGGCCATTGTCTCGTTTCATGTAAACCATTCCAGAGCTTCTCCACTTAGACTTCGACTAAAAATCCGCATTAATAAAGCTTCATATCTTCCAACTCCCACGAGCTGGTCACAATAGGCCCTCAGGTGCGCTAATGGGTTCCCTACTCCTCTTAAAATGTCAAATTTTGGCACTTTGAACCCTTTCGGGAGGTCCAAATTTGGATGAATGCATAAATCCTCTTAACTCAAACCGGTGACTTCAGGAATACAGTGCAACTCTTTCATGGCCCTTCAGATTTCTTCTTTCATATCTAACTTGGAGGCCTCTTCCTTTGACCTCCACTCTCTCTCTCGCTCCTCATAGTGGTCGAGCTGAGGACCATTGGCATCATGCTCATTGGGGACTGTGATTTGGAAAGTGGCTTTTTGAGGTAGGAGTGGAGCAATAGAGGGACTCTGGGCAATTTGAGGGGCTTGATAGTTTTGAGGGAAAGTTTGGGGGCTGGTATGTTGATGTTGGTGGTGGAGGGAAGTGTGCGGGTGGTTAACGTTTTGGTTTTAGAGTGGTGGAGAAGCTTGGAGGTTAGCATTTTGAGGAGGAAGTGGCGCTTGGGGGTTGGTACTTTGAGGAAGAGGTGGTGTCTGGTAAGAGGCGGAGGCATAATGGGGATTTTGGGTGGTTAGGTCGATGATTGAGGGATTCCGAGTAGGACTGAAGGGTGGGTTTTGAGCCTGTTCCGCACTCGAAGGAGGAAAGTGAAGTGGAGGCCTTCCATCTGCTGGAGCATTGAAAGCAAAAGCTGGATTAGGCAAATCTTGCCTTTTCTGCATTTCGACCCGCATCTCAGCGATCTATTGCATCAACTGCATGAGTAACTCTTTTTGATCGGCGATGACGGGTTGAGCCACAACAACACCTGTTAAGATGGTATCCTCAATGTTATCGCCCATTGTTGATTTACCCTTTCGAGAACTTTGACTGGAGAAGGAGTCTCTAGAGCCTTTTGATCTTGTAAAATAAGGGTGTTCAGCCAGCTTATCTACACAGATATTCTAACTACCTGTGAATGAAAAACAACTCAAAGGCAAATTTATTAGTTTTAGTTCATGGCAAGTAATGCAAAATATCACATAGAAAACATTTGAACACATAAAGGTTGCTTTGTTTGAGGACATGTTAACCAACGAATAAGGGGGACTGATTTTTTGAACAAGCACGTTTTATTTTGAGGCTAGTGACTCAGAAATTTTAAATTGCATTAAGCTAAGGTCTTTTTGCTGCATCTCCCGGCATTTGTTGATGTGAATTCAATGTTTCCTTGTAGAATGAAAAGGGGAAAAGAAAATTTTAAAAGATACGGGCCGGGCCTTGAAAGGCTGCCTACGTATCATTAAAAGAGAATTCAGGCCCTACATAGTTAGAATACAAAAGGAAATTCTCATTTTCATTCATTCATTTCTTAAAGATTACAAGTAAAGTAAAAAAAACATACAATAAAGCTTCTAAAAGATAGATGATGCATTCATCAAAGCTTCTTCTTCTGACTGCTGTATTAATTACGGTGGGTAAATTCAACTTGGATCCTTCCCTTGTTGATTAGGGACTCCAGATCATAGCGAAACCCGAGGCACCTTTTGATGCTGTGATCTATGACTTCGTGATAAGGGCAAGGTTTCCAAATTTCAATTCCAACGGGATCGAATGTTTTCTCATCCCTTTTGATATTAACAAACACCTTCCTTCGAACCAACTGTATATTTATATGCAACATCGTTCTCTTGAAAGACGTGAAGGAGTGACAGTAGAACATAGCATGCTCTGTGACCGGTATGTTGGGCTCAGGTTGGTCACAGGTAAGGAGAGTGTTATCACCCCATATATAGGGGATTCTCCCAATCTTGATCAGGTTGCGGATCGTGGCCTTGAGCTCCACACATTCTTCTGTTACATTCCCATTTCGGTCTGGATGATACGCACATATCTTATGTACGTCCCCCGGTTCAACCTCGAAAGTCGTCCCCCTGAGGGGTTTCAGGATGCGTTTAGCCTGAAGACGCTCGTAAATAAGAGCACATGGAACGATTTTCACTCCCATGCTATATTTCTGCAGATATGTCTCGAGGCTGATTTTCTCATTCCCTTATTTCCAACGTCCCTAGAAAGGAGGCCTATAGACGATTTATTCCTCGGGTTCTTCTTTAATAGCTTCAGGCCCAGTGCCTTCGGGACCATTGATGTTGGCTTCTTGGTTGAAGAAAGAGTACTTTTCTCGTAGCTTTCGAAGCCTCATGGTTATATCATTGTTGAAAACATCATGTTCCTTTCGCATAGCAGCCGTCTCTTCGTTCATAATAGCATATCTTGTCATCTTAGCCGCCAACTCCGCATCTAGTGCTGCACTTTAGGCTTGCGCAGCTGGGGTGGCTAGTTCTATTTCTGTTCTTCTTTCTCCCATTTTCTCGAATCCCTTGTTTGAATCGATGCAGTTTCATCCTTAAAATCACCTCAGTCGTCTTCACCTCGACGTTCTTTCCCTTTTCCATCTTAGCAGCAATTTCACCTTTCCTGAGATGATAGAGTAATGTTTTAGGATTTGGTAGTGGGATTTTATTTATGGCTGAGAAACTTAAGACTCAGGAAATTTTGGTCGGACATTTTGGGGTTGTGACTTGTATTCAGTATTGTAGAAATTTTTTTCCAATTTTTTTGGAAAGGAGTGGGCTAAAATATCCTCATTCAAAGCACAATATCACATAACAGTTAAAGGACACAAATGGCTAACGCGCATCCTAAACAAGTAGGGGACCTTTTGTGCCAAGGGTAGGCCTAGCGTATTTGAAAGATGTACATGTAGAATTGAACCATTTTGTTACCCCAAAGCAAATTCCGCATATAAAATAATGTTCAAAAAGAGAAAATAAGCAGGGGAAGTAGGGAATAAACGGGAAACATAAAAGGAAAGCCCACACATGGGTCATTTGAAAAGAGTACCAAAATACAAGAAAGGCAAGCCCACGCAGGGGCAAATAACAACAAGTACACATAGAAAAACCCACGCAGGTGCGAAGTCCACTAAGATGTCCCCGATGGCCACACTTATGATCAGCTCCTCTTGTTTTGTGCCCTGAGGTGCTGAAGCCTATATTGATTCATCAGCAAGTATCCGTCGCTCCGACGCCCTTTCTCTTCCCAATCTTCAAGCACATTCTACTTTTCTTATCTTTAATCCATGAGTTGAGCTCTCCCAAATCACTCCTCAAGCTCTCTAATTCTTGACTTACACTTTCGAGGGCGTATTTGTCCTCCTCTTGATTTCGGAGGAATTCATTGTGCATTTCTTGAGCTTCCTTTCTAACCTCCCTTAATTCTATCAAAGCTTTGGACTCTTTGTCCTCCACACTATGGTAAATGTTTGGAACTGGGAAGGAGATACCTTGTATATTGTCTTTCAACCAAGCTTTGTAAGTTTCATCGTACCCAACATTAAATCGGTCCGCGGCAATGGTGTTTTCATCCATTCGTACTGTTTTTTTCCCATTATCTCAGCATCTCTGAGGCCTCAAGGACTCTATACCATCCTGAATTTCCTCAATGGTCGGGGTGGTTTCCATGGTTCCAAATCGGAACACCTTTTTTTCCCAGTAGCTGGTGAGGATTTCAATCAATTCGGGCTATCCGACCATATTGATGAGCTCTGTCAAGGCTCCTACATATTTGTTGAGGTCCTTTCTGTGAAGGGCGTTGAGGTCGTTGTACCATAACTTGAGTAAATCTGGGGCCTTTACAACCATATCAAACTTGGGAAACTAAGCCATACCTACAAAATAAAACCCGATTAAGATGCCCCCCCAAATGGGTAACAATTAGGTTTCCACATATACATCTTTCAAATGTCAAGCAATATGATATGTCGTTAGGTCGTGGACTTTGAACATGATTTTTGACGGTTTTACTAATGGACTTAATACGTCTTAGGTATTAAGCCGTCTTAGGCTAATGCTTAGATTTGGATTTGGTTTCGCTCTACTCTAGGTTGACTAGAATTAGTTTAGAATTGACGATTACCCGAGTTAGACAAACAACGGGGTGAAGCCTAATAAACGACGTTGGATGACCACAAGCCAACTATTCATTTATTACTTCCAAAGAATTCAACTTGTATTTTTCTGAAGGACAGCCGTGGTAAATCACGTAACCGTCTTTTTTCCTAATGCAATTTATTTTCCATTTGGCTGAATCGGATGCCATGAATGTCATAGTTTATTATACGGTAAATAAAACAAGTAAACAATTAAACTCATATAGCCAAACAAGTTAATTTTAAGGTTAGAACTATTCAAATCTCTAGCGGAGTCGCCATTCTGTTTTATTTAAAATATATTTAGACTGGTTTTAAGAGTCGCCACTTAATTTTTAAGATAAATTAAGAAAACTAATTTTTTCCGAAAGATTAAAACATGAATCTAATGAAAATAATACAGGGGTTCGGGGTTCTTATTAGCATTTCGGGAAGAGTTTAAAAGCACCAGAAATATCCGCTATTATGCGGTTATTCGACAATTAACTATTTGACTAAATATAATTTACTTAACTTGGATTGAACAATTTTATAGTTATGACCATTTTAAGGGAGAAAAGGGGAAATATTAAGATACTATATCAGTTAAATACTTTGAAAAATTAAGTTTTAAGGTAAAGAGAAATGAGTTCTTAATTAGTCGATTTTTTAGAAGATTGGTTCAGAATAGCTGCCTGTCGGGAAAATTAAATCGTAATAACCTTAAGATTAACAACAAGTAATGACAAGTAAACAAATATAAAATGGTAAAGTAAAGAGGGAAATTTAGGCCCAAGTCTGGTTTCTTGTCCGTCTGGGCCAGTACTTGGGCCTATTTTCGTTTTGGGCCTTTGGCCCAATTTTTGCCACCTTTGTACCTGTCCTAGAGTAAATTGAATTTTATTTCTTTGGGCCTAAGGCCCTATCTTTTACCCGTCCTAAATTCTAACAAGATAGTAATAAATAAAATGACAAAGGCTTAGGCCCAAAATAACAAAATACAATTTTTTGGAATTTAGAGAGGGCCTTTGGCCCCCTTTCTCATTTTTCGTCCATATCGGCTCCGATTCTTGTTTGTCAATTTTTGAGGGATCAGTTCTTCGATTTTATAGCTGGCTGACTCGAATAGGAAGGAATTTGAGCCTTCACGACTCTCCCGAAATGCAAGAAGAAGATAGGAGTTCGTAGTGAACTCGGACAGATTTCACATGCAAACAAACGAAGGAACGTAAGTATTCGACTTGCTATAAAGAATAATGAGACTAGGCAGCAACATAATTGTAACACCCCGTATTCGAAACAGACCAAAATGCAGATTTTGAGAAGTTGCAGGTGCAACCTACGATTGCCATCCACGGACCGTAGGTCAGATCACGGACCGTAGGTCAGATCACGGCCCGTGCTGGTGGTCCGTGGTTCACCACTGCAACCCCTCCACAGCTAAGCTTAGAAAAGTCGGCTAAGTCTCGACCCACGGACAGACTCACGGTCCGTAGGTCAGACCACGGTCCGTGGATCGAGACCTTATTTACCCAGTCTCTTACACAAACTACCGTCGACCAGCACGGACCGTCAATCGATCCACGGTCCGTAGGTCTGACCGTAGATGAGGGTCAACAGTCAGTTAGATGAAGATTATTGATTGGTCAACTTCA
>NW_006239148.1:780469-780597 GCF_000226075.1 Solanum tuberosum | reverse complement strand
CATTCACATCATACCTTCACATATAGCTTCACATAAAAATCATTCACATCATACCTTTACATATAGCTCTATATAGGACTTTACATATAGCCTCATATGTGTATAATAATACAACAATATAATAACAT
>NW_006239148.1:777833-779474 GCF_000226075.1 Solanum tuberosum | reverse complement strand
AGTTTCAGTTTTGCTAGATCTAGTTGGGGCATGTCCCAACATTTCTAGTCAGTTTAGAGGCTTATTTCAGACATAGATAGATTCAGCTTAGTATTTTGAGTTTGATATTTCTTTTGTATTAAACTCTCAGATTTGATATATTCAGTTATAGTATATGGGTATTCCCCATCATTTCAGACTTACTTTATGATTTAACTTTCGCATCAGTTTATTATCTTTAGTATGCTCATGATCATGCCAGCAGGGTTAGCTTGGGATCACTTGTGGTCCTAGGTCCCGTGTCCGCGTCTCGGGGGTAGCTTGGGGCGTGACAATAATATAATGGAGCACTATCGACATCAACTTGCTATCACATAACCCATCTATTCTAACAAGGCAAATGAAACGTTCCAATCCCGTATATATATAAACTTTGAAGCATCTTCTTGAGTAGCGAGACCAAGACGGAACGAGCAAGGATGAGCAGCAACTTTCACACCGAAACATGACTCCGATAAACTTGAATGAACAAGATGAAAGCGAGCGAGAGCCAAGCTGATCCAAACAGCTTCAAAGATTTTTGGTTTAGTTATATTTCTTCCTCTCAACACTTAGCTAACTCTTAATATTTTCTCCAACCCCTAATCAAGAACAAGAAGAAGGTATTTATAGAAAGGGAATTAGGGTTCAGAATTAAGGGGAAACGGGTAGAATAAGAATTCGAGTTCACCCTCTAATTTGAAATTTCCCCCTAAGGATGGGAAAGTTGTTCTTGGTACAAGATTTCAACCAAAATCCCATGAAATTCGGATGAAAAGATGAAGGTGGATGGATTGATTCATCCCAATCATCTTTGTGCTCGACGTGGCGTCCATCCACGCGAGTCAAAGGCGAAAATCGCGGCTGCCATGGACAATATTGTAGGCGGTTATGGCAGGTGAAAGGCTATTCGAACTGTTCTGGCAGAGGAGGAAGACGCATAAATCTATACTATTGACACCGTGAGTTGCTTTTCGTGTATTTGTGGACGTTGGAGCTGTTGTCGTTTGTAATCGTCGAAAATTGTTGGTGTTTGGTTGATGTTGTTAACGTCGCGTCTGCTGCTGCTATCGTGACGTAGTTCTGGGTTTGTTTGAATTGGATTAGGGCTGGGTTAAGGGGAAAAAGAGAATTGGAGTGCGCTGGGTCGGGATTATTGGAGTGGGTTGTTAGAAATTGGAATGTTGTTGAGGTGTTGGGCTGGTTTCTATTGTATTGTTGCTTAAAGAAATGAGACAAGAAGGCCCAATATTGGTCTTTTTAAAAAGGTTTAAAATGATGTGAAAGGAAATGGCTAAAATCGTAAATAAAGGTATAGCCAAATTGAATTTAATTTGCGGCTTCAGCTAAAATCTAAATAGGATGAATTATAAAAAATTAATTAACGAGCTTCTTAATTTTAACAAAATAAAATAGTTAACTCAAATATAAACCTAAATAATTTAAAATATTAATTACTATATAACTAAACTAATTAACCAAATATTTAAATAAAAAAAAATTGAGACGATTTTCGAATAATCATAAAATATACTAATAATATATATAATTATGTAAAACATATATATTATCTAAAAATTATAAAAAGTCACAAAACTATTTAAAATAACTTGCAAACTATAT
>NW_006239148.1:764578-777665 GCF_000226075.1 Solanum tuberosum | reverse complement strand
CTTGGATTGATGCAAGAAATTCGAGGAAAATGAAATTGACGAATCTAATTTTGACCGACCACATATTTATCTTTCAGAAAAAAGGCTTTTGGTAGGGACTTTAGGAATCATAGCCGAACCCCGGAAGTGGGTTTCCTACATATCTCAGGTTATATGAGAATTCAGGCCACTTGTAGTTCGATTATGCTTGATTTGACGCATGATTTTGAAAGAATTCAAAAGTTATTCTGATATCGAATTATGAAGAGACCGAAACACTTGGGAATAAGATTTAAGGGAGAATGTCGGAATACAACCGAGTTTTAAACATTGATCCCGCCTACATATCCCTCAACTTAGGGAAATCAACAACTGTCCCTCGTTTGACTTGGATTTATGAAAGAAATTCGAGGAAAATGAAATTGACGAATCTAATTTTGACCGACCACATATTTATCTTTCAGAAAAAAGGCTTTTGGTAGGGACTTTAGGAATCATAGCCGAACCCCGGAAGTGGGTTTCCTACATATCTCAGGTTATATGAGAATTCAGGCCACTTGTAGTTCGATACGCTTGATTTTCAGGCCACTTGTAGTTCGATTATGCTTGATTTGACGCATGATTTTGAAAGAATTCAAAAGTTATTCTGATATCGAATTATGAAGAGACCGAAACACTTGGGAATAAGATTTAAGGGAGAATGTCGGAATACAACCGAGTTTTAAACATTGATCCCGCCTACATATCCCTCAACTTAGGGAATCAGGCTACTTGTAGTTCGACTCAATCGATTGAAAAGGAAATCTATTATGCAAAATAACCTTTGGTTCTGGACAAGCGACAAAGTAAGTCGAGTACGAAAAGGAGGCTTGCAACCTCTTAGCCATGAATGTGGCGCGCTTCACACCCTAGATAGTATAAGGATGTACATTAGATTTGAGTCACAGTTGAGGGATGATTTTAGCAAAAAATTCGAAAACATTTTCCAAATCATTTTGAACCTCACACCTCAACTTTTCATCTTATATTCTCGTCCATTGATTCCTATTTTCCAATAATAATAATCTTAAATCATACTCTTGCTTCTCAATTTAAGGCTCGACTTTTGACCTCGATTCGATTCTCAATTCCCCAATTTTGGATTGATTCGGGGTCAGATCTCGAGTTCAAAATTGAGTCCTGATTTTATTGTTGGGTCTCGATTCACATGTTTGTGTCGAATCAGGGTTTGGAAATTGGAAGTCGAGTGTCGATGTCGAGGTTGGATCAAAGTTCCACAGTTAAGTCTCTAGTCGGATGTTGGGGTAGGTCCCAATTCGAAAGTCAGGTCATTTAGATGTCAAGAACTAGGTCGGGAATCGAGATTTGGTCTCGGATCAGGAGTCGGGTCCCAATTTGGAAGTTGGGACTTGAGCTAAGAGTCAGGGTTAGGTCCCATGTCAGGGTAAGGGTCAAGTCTCGGGGTTGAGGTCAGATCTCGAGTCGAATCTCGAATCAAAAGTTGAACCGAGTCAAATGTTGGGGTTAAGAATCAAGTTCGGGTCTCGAGTCAGGATCAAGGGTCGGTGTCACGACCCAAAAATGGATCAGATGACACTCGTCTTATTCCACCAAGACAAGTCAACTTAAAACTTAAATATAACGATAAAATGCGGAAGCAAAATAAAAAATGAAAGTTTAACAACAATAATAATGCGGATAACAAGTCAACTTAAATAAACCCTAAAAACCTAGTTGTCACGTGCACAAGCCTTCTAATTATTACAATATATTTGAAAACAAACACAAGTCTCAAATGATGTTGTCTCTAAAGTAGAGCAAGATCATAAATAAGAGAAATAAGGTCCACTAAGATGACAAACAACTACCTCACAAATCTTCACATGAAGCCTGAGATAAGACGAGAAGAGAGAGTATCACAAAGATTTGGGCTCATAACCTACACAATTGTAGAAGCAAAGGGTGAGTACCAAACAACACGGTACTCAACAAGTAAACTCCTAAACACAAACTCAAGTAATATATAATACAAGTACTCCTACTACTTCAACCGAACCTCCACAACTACAACCTACATAAAACAGCCCGATCTAATAGTTCACAATTTAAATAACATATAGCTCAACAACAACAATCTAATGATTACAGATCAACAATACATATGATCAAGTTCACCAATCACAAGTTCCACAGAAAGGCACTCACAAGTTCATAAATGATAAAGATATGTAATACAATGAAATGCAATGTCAAGTATAGTGATTCATGTCTGTCCTAATGATACACACCCACTGTTTCTCAGTCTGGGACCTATGGGTGACAAATCTGTCCATGCATTCATCGCAGTGTGTGACACATCCATTGATAATAAAATCCATCGTGGCATGCGATACGTCCCTCGAATCATAGTGCCTGTTACGGTGTGTGACACGTCCCTCGAAATGGTACATCCTCTTTAGTTCACTATTGTCCCTCAGTTCACACAACACTTGTCAAAACTGTATCTCGAAACCAATGCAAATATGCATGTCTACATAAATAATGAGGAGATGACCGTTTTAATAACAATGCACAATTCACAACAACACAATCGTGATACAGTGTCAACAATGAAGCAATAAACCTTTCAAATAATTTCCAACATATCACACATCATAATATAACCAAGTTATCTTTTATTACTTATTTTTCATAATTAGGGTCGTTCAATATGAACAAGTAAACCCATCACCAAGTCTCATTACTCCCCAAGACATACAACAAGGAAATACACAATCTTGTACACTTAACAAAGGTCGAGAAGTCCACTTGCCTCAAACAATCGAACAATCACTTCGGGACTTGAGTCTTCCCCTTTCATTGGACTTCCAAATCAATGCAACCTATTCAAATAAATAATCACAATAAGATTTCGAAATTAACAACACTCATATTATTATATATCTAGCCTAGACCCAATAACTCACCCATATCTATAATCAAGTTCCTAATCTTGATGCCAATTAATATGCCAACTCTCAATTTTTTCAAATTTTAAGTCCAGGATTAAGTTCCAATTTCTCCAAATATCATAAATCTAATGATATTCATATAATACAATACACTTAATATTTAATTACATGTATCAACATATGAAAAGTTAGAATCCTAATGAGATGACCACAAAATAATTCCGAAATAAAAAATTAATTCATTCATTTTTATTGGCTACTCACATTATATACCCTAGATCAACAGTCCACACCATATATCTAAATAATTTCAATTCCCACTCATACGCACATACAATAGGCTCTCTTATAAACCCAAATTAAATATCCATTAGTACTTATCCCTCTTTCTATATAATCCTTAAGCACGTTATTGTCATTGATAATTGATAAGAGAAAAATGGAAAGGTTAGAAAGAGTTCGTAGTACCCGCGCTGGTTGTCTTCGATTTCGAGAGTTCCTTTTTCCCCTTAAATTATATGATCTAAGACTATTAAACTCCACCAACTTATTTCAACATATGCGTCAAGTGATATATGATATTAAATAAATTATGAACTTGACCCATTAACTGTAGTTATCGAATATTTCAAAATTCTCAAACCAACTTCACAAACTGATCAAACATGACTCAGGGCAACTATTAGAAGGAGTAAAATGAAAATATTATGAAAGTTTCTCAAAAATGACTTTCTAGGTCATTACTGTCAAAGTCAGGTCTCAGATCAGGATCAAGGGTCGGGGTCAAGTCGTGGGTCGAAATCTAGAGTCAAGGTTAGGGTTAGGGCTCGGGTTGAGGTCGAGGTCGGGCTGGGGTCGAGGGTTTAGATCAGAGTTGGGTCGTAGTCGGAGTCAGGGTTAAATCTCCGGTCGAGGTCGGAGTTAGGTCTTGGATTGGGGTTGGGGTCAGGTCTCGGGTTAGGGTCAAGGTCGGGTCTCAAGTCTCAAATCTCAAATCTCTGGTCGTGGTAGGGTGTAATGGTCGAGGATGAGGTCTCGAGTCGAGGTCACGGTTGGGTCTCATGCTAGGTCTTAAATCTCGGTTCAGGGTCGGGATCGGGTCTCAAGGTCGGCTCTTGGGTTGTGGTCGAGGTCGGGTCTCGGGTTGATTGTCAAGGTCGAGTCTTGGGCTAGTAATCAGGGTCGGGGTCGTGTTTGGTTTTCTAGTCGAGTGTCAAGGTCGAGGTCCGGATCAAATTCCGTATCAAAAGTTGGATCTTGAGTCAGATCTTGGGGGTTGAGAGTCGAGGTTAGTTCGGGAGTCAGGGTCGGGTCTCGGGTCGAGTTCAATTTCAAGTGTCGATATCATATTCCAGTTTGAATGTCGGGTCTTTGCGGGGTTAGGTCCTAGGTTGGGTCTTGGGATCATGTCCTGATTCGGGTCATAGTCAGGATCAGGTTCCAATTCAAATGTTTTGTATCGGGTGTCGTGGTCAAGTGCAAGATTGATTATCAGGGTTGATATGCATGTCATAAACTATTTTCCTACAAAGTATTTTCTATTCTCTAGCAAAAAAATAAAAGATATTTTCTAAAACATGTTTTTCGTTCACCAATCATACACTAGAAAATATTTTCTACAAAGTATTTTCTATTCTCTAGCAAAAAAATAAAAGATATTTTCTAAAACATGTTTTTCGTTCACCAATCATACACTAGAAAATATTTTCTTGAAAATACTTTCCACTCACTAACCAAACATGATAAAATAAGTTAGAAACCAACATATTTTTCAAGAAAACATTTCCCTTCATACCAAACACACCTTTAAGGAGTAGATTGACAAATATTGACTCAATTACCAATTTTCCTATTTTTTAATAAAACCTTAAATTTTAATTTATCATATGAATATATATATATTACTATAAGTGGGAGCAAAAAAAGTTAAAAGTTGAATTATGATTTTACCCCTATTATAAATTAAAATATTATAAAATATTTAATTATTTAATTTAAATATTAAATTGTATCATTTTAATTAATATGTTAATGACTTTTGCACTTCCTTAGATTAATTCCTAATAAAAATATCTAATTTAATACATATTTATCATCTATAATCAATATGTATATAATAATAACTTAATAATAATAATAATAATCCAAAAATCTCTTCATAAAATGTATAATTAATTAAACATTAAATTATTAAACAATAAACTAACCGTAGTATACTAGTTAATACTAAAGATATTATCATCATATGAAAAGACAATGCTGTCATTATAATTACTACCGGTTTAAAACTAAAAGAAGAGGAAGGGTTGATATTAATTTATTCATTAATTCATTCATATGATAATATCATTCATTTTTGGTCTTTTCAAATTCCCTGGATTAATGGTGGAAAAATATTCTCTTTATAGAATTTATATAAAAAGGCCAAAGTTCTTGACATTACTATTAATGTTATATTCATAGATGATTCTCACTTGACTTTAGCCTTTTTCATATTTTCTGTAAGCTGTGCACTATATTTTTTTCCATGAAGCAATCATTGCTCTTTTCATTTTGGTTTACTTGGTCAGCCAGCAACATTTGCAGCATATGGGTAAGGATAATACTTCATTTATCTAAAGATCGTATGAAAAATATTTATGTCACTACTTTTATTTATTGATTTGGATGAACATATTTCAAAACTTTTTATTGCTGTTTATTTTTCTTACTCGACGAAATTGTTAAAATTCAGTGGCTATGACCTTTTGAATTACTATAAGTTGCATCTACTAGCTTTAAGTTATAATTTATTATACAGTCTACCTACTAACTATATTTAGATGCTCAAATTTACAGGTTTGGACAATCATTTTCCATATATGCAATAATCAAGTCATTCAAATAGGTTCATTGTCAATCAATTTCAACTTGCACTTTAAATGACTATACTAAATCCTACAAATATTTATAACACCTTAAATCTCTTCAATCACCCCACAGTTGTTGTATTATTTCAACCATATCAAATTATATATATGCTCTTAAATTTGACAATTTAAGGTTGAGTGAGTTCAAGGCACAAGAAGTGTACTTTAAACTATAGAACAGAAGACGTTGGCAAAAGATGGCATGAAGATGATTTATTTCCGATATTATATTACACTGCATAAGGCACAATTTTCACTAATTTCTATTTTCTTTTGCAGGAATTAACTCAATAAGTTAGTAATGTTCTATAGGTTTTAACCTTTGGTCAGTAATATCCCTATTTGAAGTGAGAAAAATAGACGTACACTATATGCTTCTTCCTTTGTAAGAATTCACCGCTTAGTGTATTATTAATCTTTTTTTTCAATAAAAATACACTAATTTATGTTAGTTTCTTCACTTACATTATCTATCATAATCTTCCTTTGAGAAGTCTATGGATTTTGAGATGCAACAACAAACTAAAAGATAAAAAAACATGGATCCAAAAATGGTAGATGGACTGCATGGGGAAGAAGAAGTCGAGATGGTGATATCTAGGTGCACTTGAATTTGAGAAGGCTTGATTTGAAATATGAATTTATTTTTTATATGGTGTTTCATGCTCACACAAAATACATTGATGTTGACTTATTGTCATATTATATTTTATAATACAATATACATATTATTCAACTAATATTTTCTACCAAATTTCCAGTTTAAATGACTCGTATAAGTAAATCAAATAAAGGGTACTTATACATGCACTTATGATTTATATATATTAAATTAATTCTCTTAAGTTGATACAACTTCAACAAACACTACTTTCATCTGACAATAACTACTTGATGGGCCTAAAGTATTTATAACCATTAGTGGTGTTGCTCATACACACTATTTGTCGTTGAAATATCATTTAGGTCGAATATTTGATAGAGTAAAAGCACTTTACAAGAAAACATTATATAATTTGTTGACTATATACAACTGCTAACTATAGTAGTAGTTATCAAAGTAATAGAATACAATGCTGAAGGAACTTTCTTTCTTTCTTAAAACTAAGGGGATCATTTCAACTTCATTTGATATTAACTTTTGGTGTGATGTAATTTGTGATGATAGTGAATATCGATTGAACTATTCATCAATTGAGCATGTATCCTTCACTTTCAGTTTTGGTGTTATTTCTAATATCTTAAGAAGTTTAAACTATTAGCATCGAATACACATGCAACGCACGTGCTCAAAACTAGTCTCATAAAAAGATCAATAAATGAGAATATTCAAAAGCCAGATGTTACTTTGTACCTTACCTCAACTTTATCCTCCTTTGAATTTTAAAAATTGGAAACACTCACATCCAAAAATCTGTGGTCCCACCCTCAAAAAAAGATGATTTCACTTTAAAAAATAATCTCACAATCAAAATTCTATGTATATTCCAATTAAAGAACAAGAAATTTAGCTTGAATTTGGGGGAAAACGAGACACAACTCATTTAGGTAAGATTATCAGACCAAAATAAACCCCATATATGTATTTTAAACTTGCGGCGGAATATGTTGAATTTGCTACTAACTTAGAATTGCCCTAAATTGATTATTTGATGTCAATTTGAAAAAGAAAATTTTCACAAATAATACATAAAGATGACCCACAAAATTAATTTTTAAATGAAAAGAATCTCACAAATTATGCACAATATATTTCAGTAGACTTTCTTACCAAAATAGACTCTTCAAGCTCTGAACTTCTTCTTTGATTCTTTAATATTCGTTTACTGAGTTTCATCAATCGAAAAGTTTGTTTGATTTCTTCATCCAAAATACAACAATAGATATTTTCCAAATAAAATGAAAAATTCAACTCAATTCCTGGTTTAGTTTCAATTCACGATCTCTTAAATTTGATTTCTACATTTAGTTTCTTACATTGTAATCTAAAAAATTATTGGTCAATGCTTCTCGTGCATTTCGATTTGTGTTTATACTTATGAAATTTGATTGAGTTGTATTTGTATCGATAAGATTTTTTGATCTACTAATTAAGTTTCTCTATGTAGTAATTGTGTTTCTTTCGAACACGAAGATTTGTATTTGTACGTATTGGATCGGTTCAATCAAATATCAATTTATTGATTTCAGGGTTATGGTATGATTTATTTTTGTATCTTTTGAAATTTTTGATACATTTACTTTTTATTCGAATTTTCTGCATACGTGGTGATTTTGCATAAATATAAAATATACAAACACATATGAGTAAGAAAATACAAAAATGTACAAATCAAATATAAAATATACAAACACATACGAGTAAGAAGATACAAAAATGTACAAATCAAATATATACAAAATAACAGATAAAATAGTATAAGATATAAAAAATGAGAAATGCTAGACAACTGTTGTATATGTACAACTGATGCATTTATACAAACAAGTAATTATATAATTATTGAAAATATACAAATAAGACCTAAAATTGTATAATCTCAAAATATAACTAAAATTTAATATGAGTTAAAAATATGACAATATACGGATCAAATGTATATAATAACATTCACAGATATAATCAAGACATACAAATGAGAAATGCTAAACATCTATACAACTAATAATGCATTTACATACCAATAATTGTATACAATTGATGAAAATATACTAATAAGAACTAAGAATACATGTACTTTAACAAAAAAAAAACAGTACATTACAATTAACACAAATACAAAATCTCTATAATAACCGATGAATGAAAGTAGATGAAAATTATTTGAATGAAGGTAAAAACTACAAAATACACAAACAAAAATCTAAAAAATTAAAAACCGTTAATGTCTGCTACCTAAAATTGGAGAAGCACGTCTGCCCTTGATGATAATTAGTTTAAACTATAACTATATTTAGTAATTCACTAGTAGATGTTTGTCGAGTTACATAATTTTTCCTTTAAGCAATTGTATCGGGTCAGATTCGGTCGTCCACATGGGTGACTCATGAGTCAAAAACTCTTTTTAAAAAAAATTTCACTTAGTGTTCAATATCCACATTAAAGCTCAACTAAATTTGGATTCGCACTGAAAAATTCCACGTCAAAATACCCTTTTTGATATAGTGTGTAATACATAAATGATACTCCTAAGCATGTATAACGTGTACTAGTTTCAATTTCCAGGATTACAGCCAGTTTTGTTTTTGTTTTTGGCTTTTTCTTGCTAATTAGTTAAATAATTATTTACTTAATTGTTTATTACTTGTTAATTCTTTATTACTTGTATAATTAAGTAATTAAATTGTTAAACTAATTTAATTAACTAGTTGCTACTTAATTATTTTTACTTATTGTTTGTTAATTTTATTGTAGTTATTTAAGAGAATCAGTTACTTAGCATAATTGTTAATAGGGGTGTCAAAATAATATGAAAAACCGACCGAACCTAATCGAACCGAACCGATTTATGTTACTTTTTCAATAAAACCGTGGACTTTTATTTAAGTGTATAACCGTCCCAAATAATTGTGATGGTCTTTTTAATTTATGAAAAAAAATCAAAAAATTCGCGAACCAAACCGAATAACCTTACATGATGTAAATATATTTTATATATTAACCATATGTTAAATTTAATATATAAATATGTTTAATAACATTTTTCAAATATAAATAGAACCTAGGTCCTAGGCCTTTGGTGACTAGACGACTTTGGGTCTTTACTTTTTAATTAGCCTTTACTTAATAAGGTTTAAAATTAAAAGATAATGTGATCAATACTCTATCAAACAATACAATAAAAACTATGCAAACAGTCCTATTATATGTTTAAGATTAAACAATACGAGAACAAAGTTTAACATTCTTGCCTTCTTGGTGAAGAATCAAAGCGTTTCTTCAAGAACATATTTGCGAAAAACATATTTAAATAGTAGTATATTTTGAGTGATATTTTAAAAGTAAGAAAAAACCAAAAATTAATCGAACCATACCAATACCGAAAAGAAACCGATATAATTGGGATGGTTTTAAAAATCTAATTTTGGTTATATATTATAATTTTTAAATAATAACTGACCGAACCGTACCATTGACACCCCTAATTGTTAATATGCTAATTAGCTTGTTAATTTAATCATTTATTATTAGTTTAACAAATGAACTTAGTCGCGCTTCGCGCGGTAATAATTTTTGAAATAGTTATCAATAATAAAAAGTTGCTATCAAATCTATATATTAAAATTCAAGTTTTAATCTAATCTATTGTTAACATTTGTTTTCCATTAATTTGTATCATTTTAAAGTGATAAAATTTGAAGAAAGATTGATCCCTTATATAACCTTATGTCGTCAAATAGGATCAATAATAATTTGAACATGTGAGATTGATCCCTTTTCCTCCACTTAAACATGTGAAAGTGAACAATAATAATAGTTACATTTTTACACAGCATCTCTTTAATTGATATGCATTTTGCTATATATATTTTTTTTCCTTTATTTTCTTTATTTTAAAATTGTTTTTCTCTCTTTTTCCATAGACTTCATTTTTATCCATCACCCTTTTACCATTTTGACCATGAATTATTATTTTCTTGAGAGTTGAATTCTGAAAAAATGATGTTGGCAGTAAAAATATAATTATTTTTTTGTAAATTCACTTTGAAGATGAATTTTAAAATTTAAAAAATCAATAAAAAGATTTTTCACCTTTTCACTTTAAATTACTTATAAAAATTCAAAAATAACTTTTATATGTGTTCATATAAAAAATTTAAACGATTAATTACTTTGAAATAATTATTCTTTAAAAAATTCACAATTTCCACACTGAAATGGCGTTTTAATCTTTGTCTTTTCTTTACATTCATTTTTCTCATCCTTTTTTTTTCCCCTTACTTCTCTGCTCCATTTCAAAATAAATAAGTATTTCCACAAAATAATATATTTTATCAATTATGATATTACAAACTAATAATTTTATCATATGGCCATTTTGTGTGTTCATGTACTACTCTTATGTCCATGAGTATTACTGTACTTATCCTTCACATAATTTTTTTTTTAAAAAAAGTTAGATGATAAATTTTTGTAGCTTAAAAAGAGAAAAATGTTAATACCTGAAATTAATTTATACTTCACTAAGAAATTGAATATTTGGTAAGACTTAATTAGTAGCATCGGAAGAGAAATCGGTAAAAGATATCGTAATTAACAATATATGACGGATAATTAACTAAAATTTGAATGATTTTCAGTATAGTCTTTTCTTCTTTGCATGTGTTATAAAATCATAACTTTGTCATCCCTGATTTTTTGCCTCTCTCAAGAAAAGTTTTGAATCCTTTTACATGCGGCGATGGCAACAATACTTTCAACAATTTTAAATTTCTTGATAATCAATAAAGAACCTTCAATCAACTTGTATTTGAACCTGCTAACTTAATTTCTTTTGACCATATGATTCATCGAATTATCCAAATATGATAAAATCATAAGTGATTTGAGAATTTAAAAAGTTTCAAAAAGAATATGTATAGAAAAGAATAATAATCATGGAATAAGATATCTTTTCATCAACACAAATATTAACCAAATTGACCAGTTCGTCATGTTTTTGAAAGTAATCACATTCCACATTTTGTAAATCCTTACATTTTATCATCAAATTTTCTCTATCCATAATTAACTCTGAAAAAAAAACAATATGTCATACTAACGATCCAACTAAAAGCAAGAGGTATAGATTAAGAAAGCTACATTATGAAAAAGATACACCTCTAATCTATGTATAGCACAAAACAATAGACTACAAAAATACACAAAACTAATTTAAAATATAATTACTCATATATTAATACACATTAAAAGCCATTATAAGTCCTTTCATTTAATAGATTATATATTTAAAATTGAAAAAAAATGGAAAAAAGAAGAAGAAAAAGATAAATAACAATGGTGGTCATAGAGAGGGTATCACATCAAGTCGTCTACATTTCACTTTTTATATATATATATATATATATATATATATATTTCAACATGTCTACACATTTAGTATTATAAGAATATGTAATAAGATATCTTTTCGTCAATAAGAATTGTTGGTTTATTAGTATTTTAATATTCATATTTTAATATATTAATTTGCTTTATTTTGGAGTTAGAAGAATGTTGATTGTTTCAACAGTAAGTGGGCAGTTTCATTCCTACCTTTGCATACGTTTGTTGACTTTCATTTGCAGAACGTGGGGAGTAATGGCTTTTGGCCGTTGGTGGCACTTAGTGCTGCTTTACTCCATTTGGAGTTACTGTCTGTTATGTTACAATTCCGATTCTTGAAGTAGCTCTTAGCCGTTGGTGGCATTTGCCATTACTTCTCCATTATTCTTCCTCCATTATACCTTGTAACCTATGTAACTCCTAAGGTAATTTATCTTCACTATTTACCACTCCATTATCTTCCTATTTATTCTAGGAAGACTTCTTTTAGTATAAATAGTGATGGTCTTCATTTGATATGTTACACACAATACACAAGAAAAAATATAGAGTGAAAGAGTTAGTCAAAAAGAGAGTTCTTATTAGTTGAAGGGAGGTGTTCTTTTTGTGGAGCTTTGGACTCAACTCTTGTCCAGAGTTGTTGAGTTATACTTTGTGAAGGTTGTTGTATCCTGGAGGGGACAAGTCAAGAAGTACTACTGCTAGACCGGTGAAAAACAATTGCTGCAGTGGGCTTGAATCTCCTTAAAGAGAGCGAGATATCCGTGCCTCAGCCTGAAGAGATTTTTATTTCTTCATTTCATTTTCAGTTGTAATCTTGTAATTTTGTTATATTTTAAGTTTTTCACTAACAATTTTAAGGAGATTTCACTAATGGCTACAATTGAGAAAACCGCGGATGTCAAGATGGGAGACCTTAACAAGCCATTTCGGTTCAATGGTAACCATTTCAAGAGATGGAAGGGTAAAGTACTTTTCTACTTAAAGTCTTCTCAATGGTTCTTATGTGTTAACTGAGAAGAATCCTAATAAACAAGATATCACCTCTATGAATGATGATGAAACTATTTCTCATCTAGAGAAAGTGGAAAAGTACGATGGTGATTCTTGTAAGTGTCGGTATTTTATTCTTAATTGTCTATCTGATAATTTTTATGATTATTATGATAGAACTTACTCTAGTGCAAAGAAAATTTGAAAAG
>NW_006239148.1:733763-764078 GCF_000226075.1 Solanum tuberosum | reverse complement strand
TTAATGGTGAAAATAACCAAGCACAAAAATCAACAAGTTCAAGATAAGGGACCGTGCTTTGTTTGTGGCAAGAGTGGGCATATTGCTCGATTTTGCAGATTCCGGAAACGTGGTCCTAACTCTCAGGCAAACGTTCCGAAGAACCTTTTGTGGCGGTGATTACCGACATAAACATGGTTGAGAGTGTTGATGGATGGTGGGCTGATTCTGGTGCAAACCGTCATGTCTGTTATGACAAAGATTGGTTTAAAAAATATACTCATTTTGAGGAGCCCAAAACCACCATGCTTGCTGATTCTCACACAACTCAAGTGCTTGGAACGGGAGATGTCGAATTGTGTTTTATTTCTGGAAGGGTATTAACTTTGAAAGATGTATTTTATACTCCTTCTATGAGGAAAAATTTGATGTCTAGTTTTCTTCTTAATAAAGCAGGCTTTAAACAGATTATTGAATCTGATCAATATGTAATAGTGAAGAAGGGTATTTTTGTGGGAAAGGGGTATGCATGTGATGGGATGTTCAAATTGAATGTTGAAATGAATAAAACTTCTACTTCTGTTTACATGCTTTCTTCTACCAATTTTTGGCATGCTCGTTTGTGTCATATTAATGATCGTTATATTGGAATCATGAGTAGTTTAGGATTAATTCCAATGATTAAAAAGAATTTTGAAAAGTGTGAGGCTTATAGTAAAGCCAAAATCACTAAAAGGCCTCATTTACAAGTTCAAAGAAAAACTGATTTGTTAGAATTAGTTCATACTGATATTTGTGAACTTGGTGGAATTTTAACTCGTGGAGGTAATAGATATTTTATCACTTTCATTGATGATTTTTCTAAGTTTACATATGTTTACTTGATGAAAAATAAAAGTGATGCTTTTGAAAATTTCAAAACTTATCTCCATGAGGTTGAAAATCAGTTTGGAAGAAAAACAAAAAGAATTAGAAGTGATAAAGGTCATGAATATGAGTCAAATGAGTTTAATTCTTTTGTTAAATCATTGAAAATAATTCATGAAACTACTCCTCCTTACTCTCCTTCATCTAATGGAGTAGCGGAAAGGAAAAATAGAACTTTGGTTGAATTGACTAATGCCATGCTTATTGAGTCACAAGCACCTTTAAATTTTGGGGTGAAGCTATTTTAACTGCTTGTTATGTGTTGAATCATGTGCCTCATAAAAAATCTAAATTGACACCTTTTGATTTTTCATGAGAATAAATTTCCTTTTGATTCTAAAAATAGTGGGGGTCAAAGGATTGAACAAAATATTTTGTCACTACCTAGTTCTTCTACTTCTACTTTGAAAAATAAAGAAGTTGATGATTTTGAGTTAAGAAGAAGTAAAAGAGCTAGAGTAGAAAAAGATTTTGGTCCTGATTTTTATGTGTTTAATGTTGGAGATGACCCTCTTACTTTGAAAGAAGCATTATCTTCACATGATTCTATTTTTTGGAAAGAGGCTGTAAATGATGAAATGGAATCACTAATTTCTAATAAAACTTGGAAGTTAGTTGATTTACCACCGGGTTGTAAAACTATTGGTTGCAAATGGGTCTTAAGAAAAAAGTTGAAACCGGATGGATCTATTGATAAATACAAGGCTAGGCTAGTTGCAAAAGGTTTTAAACAACTAGAAGGCCTAGAATTTTTTGATACTTTTTCACCGGTAACAAGAATTACATCCATAAGACTTTTAATTGCTATGGCTGCAATTTTTGATTTGCAAATTCATCAAATGGATGTAAAAACTGCCTTTTTAAATGGAGACTTAAATGAGGAAATTTATATGGATCAACCCGAGTCTTTTGTTGAAGCAGGCCAAGAAAGCAAAGTATGTAAACTTACTAAATCGCTATATGGTTTGAAATAGGCACCTAAGCAATGGCATGCAAAGTTTGATTCCTGCATGATTGAAAATGGTTTTAAAACAAATGAGTGTGATAAGTGCATATATCATAAGTCTTGGAATAGTTCACATGTGATTATTTGCCTATATGTTGATGATTTGTTGATCGTTGGCTCTAACATGAATGTTATTGATGAAGCTAAGAATATTCTTAGAAGCCATTTTGATATGAAAGATCTTGGTGAGGCAAATGTTATTCTTGGAATAAAAATAACAAGAACATGTGATGGAATTTTCCTTGACCAGTCACATTATGTTGAGACAATTTTGAAAAAATATAACTTTTTTGATTGCAAACATGTTGCAACTCCTTTTGATTCAAGTGTTCACTTATTTCCCGTTGAAAGTGAAAATGATGTAATAAATCAAAAAGAATATGCTAGCATAATCGGAAGTTTGAGGTATGTGACTGATTGCACTAGGCCTGATATTGCATATGCAGTAGGAGTACTTGGCAGGTTTACAAGCAAGCCAAGTAATGAACATTGGCATGCTGTAACAAGAGTTATGAGATAATTAATTGGAAATGCATATGCAGTAGGAATACTTGGCAGGTTTACAAGCAAGCCATGTAATGAACATTGACATGCTATAACAAGAGTTATGAGATATTTAATTGGAACAAAAAATTGTGGTTTGTTCTATAAAAAATATCCTGCTGTACTTGAAAGCTTTTGTGATGCAGATTGGAACACTTTATCAGGTGATTCCTGTTCTACCACTGGTTATGTCTTTACTTTAGGTGGTGGTGCTGTTTGTTGGAGATCAAAAAGGAAACTATTATTGCTAACTCTACCATGGAGGCTGAACTAATTGCTTTAGCTTCAGCTAGTGAGGAAGTGAATTGGTTAAGAGATTTGTTATTTCAAATACCTTATTTTGAAAAACCAATTCCTCCTATTTTAATTCATTGTGATAGCACCGCTGCGATTGGTAGAGTTCAAAACTGTTACTACAACGGTAAATCCAGACCTATAAGGAGGAAACACAGTAATGTAAGATCGTATTTGACAAATGGTACCATTAATGTTGATTGTGTCAAATCTTGTGATAATCTTGCAGATCCTCTGACTAAGGCCTTAACGAGAGAAAAGGTCTGGAGCACATCGAGGGAGATGGGATTGAAGCCTATAAATCCTTGAGTCATATATGAGGAAACCCATCCTGGGGGGACTAGAGATCCTATAACCAGGTTCAAAGGGAAAAACTAATCATATGATGACTTGTTGTGAAAAATACACTATCTTTTTATTTTCTCCCTATGATGTGAGTGCATTGTTTCCTGTAGTTTGTGAAGGTTGAGTTGATAAAACTCTTAATGAATATCTGTAGCATGTATAGGTGGAGTGTTAAGCTTACAGGAGCACTTTTGACAGATTTCACCTATGTGATGTGTGGAAGTAGGTCGCTTCCTATGAGAATTGGGCTAATTCTCAAATGCACTCATGAAACCGGGATAGCATAAGGCCATAACGTGCTGGCTATAAAGCTCATGTCAACACCTTGATTATTATGTGTGAACAGTGATATTTTATTTCCCTTAAGCAGTCATAGTTCAAGTCTGAGACCACTACGACTCTAGAGTAAAAGTTACTGTTTCACTAAGTGGAGGTTTAATGCAGAACACACCTTCATTATGTATAGTAGTCTTCCTTCAGCTGATGAACTCTCTTATCCAATATTAAAATGAGTGGGGGATCCGAATTAATCAATTAGTAGTTTTTCTTAAAATAAATCACATTCCCCGTTCTTCAAATTTTATTTCTTATCATCAAACCATCTATACCAGTAATGATCAACACTGAAAAAGAAGAAGAATATGTTAATCTAATCTAATTAAAAGAAAAATAGAGTAAGCAAGCTACAACATAAAAAGAAAAAAAAATCCCAATCTATATATAACACAAAAATATAGAGTATGAAAAGACACAAAATTAATTAAAATATTATTACTCAGAGATTAATACATATTAAAAGCCATTGTAAGTACAAATTAAAAATAAAGTAACGGTTGATGAAAAAAACCGAAAAGGTAGAATTATGATTCAAATGAAACGATATAATCAATATTTTTACAATTATAAAAAATTAAATTTCATAATTAGTGCTAATTTTTAGTCAATTAGTTATTTTGGAATAATTTTAGTTACCACCATTTTAGCAGTGACTTAATCAAATAAAATTAAGCAAAATGCACATTCCATTCTAAGGTATTCACGTTCCTTTTAAAGTTACTATTAATTTAATCCTAAAATATATAATCAAATTAACATTCCTTTTTTGGTTAACTTTTTATAAATATATAATCAAGTTAATGTTACAACAATTTTATAGCCATTACACAATTTAATTTGGAAGGAAGGGTTAAATGTTTTAAATGCTCATAATGAGGGAAGATAATATTTTCTTTATCAGATTTTTTAATAGAAAATGAAGGAAAAAATTGAAAATTATGGAATAATAGATATATAGTGATACTGGCCATTGAGGCATGCCACATCAGCGAGCTGATATTCAGCTTTTTTTTTTTCTACTAATGAATTCATTCGCGCTTCATATAAAATAGATAATTTATTAAATATTGTTATTATTATTATATGAAAGAGGTGTTTATAAATATGACAATATATTTATCTAATATTATATTTAATATATATAAATCTAAGTTGGGGTTTTGTGAATATTTTTCAAGAATTTCTCCTTACATAAAAAAATATATAAAATAAAATAATAATATCTTTCTATAAATGTGCACAGACATACAATTTGATTCCACAAAGAAAAAGTAAGAAAATTACATGTGATGTATTTATTATTTTTTAAAAGTGAAAGAATACAATATTTATTCTTACAATGTATAAAAAAAATAAAAAATCACATAAATATACTATTTGTCAAAGTAAAAAGAAAATTAAAGAATAGATTAAGGTTTTTGAGTTTTGTTAATGACAATTAATATACTTTTAATATAAAATGAGTAATAATTACCATCAAATAAAGAATAATGATTTAGCTGTGAAAACTCCTACGCACTTATGTCTCAATTCTAAATAAATATAAATAATATTTGTTGTGCACATATAATTTAATTGTTACCTAGCTATTTACTTAATTTTTTTTGTTTATCTTTATATTAATTGAATCCGTTTTGCATATGTAAGTGTTGTTTAATAACTTTGAATTTTTTTTCAAAATAACAATTGTTAACTAGTATATCCTTAATTAGTTTAGGGTTGAAAAATCATTAATCACGAAACCTCTATGGATCATTTTTCATACTTACAAAAAAGGAACCTTTAAAAAATAGCAAATATTAGGCCTTAAATAGGACTCTATAGCTATAGTTTGCTTAATTATAAATAATAGCAAAATGTTAGGAGATGAGGATGGAGAGAGGCGAGCGAGATCCGGGAGAGAGATGAGAGAGTGTATTTTTTCACGGATTTTCGAGAAAAAAAATACAAATACAAAATAATTTGTATCAAAATAAATACATATTAAGAGGAGAGAGATGAGCGAGATTGCTAGAGGGAGGAGAGAGACGAGCGATATCGAGAGAGGGATGAGAAATGATTGTATTTTGTATTTATTTTGCATTGTATTCTGTATTTATTTATTATGAATTGTATTCGAAATACAACAAATTGTATATTGTATTTATTTTGGATTGTATTCTTTATTTATTTTGTAATTGTATTTGAAATACAACGAATACAACTGTATTCATCCTCTTTTTGATTGGATACATTTGACAAAGAAAATGAATGCATATTGTATTCGTATGAATACAAATACAATTGATACAAAAATACAAAATACAATTTTTTGAATACAATTGAAATAAAACACAAAATTCTCACCTATATTTGATTGAATACAATTGATACATAATAAATTTGAATGAATTTCTTCTTATTGGCAGGAGAGAGAAAAACAAAGAGGGGGAGAGAGAGAGGGAGATAGAGAGAAGAGAGTGAGAGAGGGAGAGAGAGAGAGAGAGAGAGAGAGAGGGAGAGAGGGAGAGAGAGAGAAGGATACGAGAGAGGGGGGGGGGGGGGGGATGCTAATTTCCATAATTTATCCTACAAAAAAGCCTTGAAAAATGTCTACCATACTTCCAAAGAAATCATCTACCATGCATACTTCCAAAGAAAGACTTGAAAAATGTCTATTAAAAAAAGGTTTAGAGTCTAGAAAAATGAATTACAAACAATAAATATCAAACATATATACACCATATGTACTTACCAAAAAATTCGAATAAAAAAATGGGAAAATTAGCAAACTAGTCAAATTTGAAAACGTCAATATGTCAATATTTTAGCAAATAAAATGTATCCTAATATAATTAATTTCTTTCCTTTATTTCTCAAATCAGGCCCCACATTGGACTAATTTTACTCCCTATCCGTGAAAAAGAAAAAAAAATTCCCATTGCCCACTTTCCTCTCTTTCTAGGTTTTTATCCCAAATTTCGCATTTCTCTCTCTTGAGTTTTTCACCATTGTTTCTCCTTTCCTTGTCTAAGAAAATCACCTCTTCTATTTTCCTCCAATTTGTTCAAGAAATCTCACAATTCCTTCAAAATATTTTTCACCCACTAATAAAGGTAAATACATTGTCACCAAGTATCTTTTGAGATTTACCTCTATTATGTAAAGACACTATTCATAAAAAAAAATTGGGTGCTGAAGATTTGGGAAAACTTGTTGAAGACCAAGTTGAGGAAGAACAATTTCCTATTAGTTTGTTTTGTATTTATAGTTTTTTTTTAGAATTTTGTATCCTTTCTCAATTCATATTCAAATCAGTATGTATGCTATTAATATTTGCATTCATTCAAAATCTCATGTTGCATAGTTTATGAATCTTGTATTTGTTCCTAATTTGAATTCATCTCAAAGGTATGTCAACAAGATATGTATTTTATTTATAGGAAGAACAACTTCCTATTAATTTGTTTTGTTTTTTTTATAATTTTTTTCAGAATTTTGTATCCTTTCTCAATTTGTATTCAAAACCGTATGTATGCTATTAATATTTGTATTCTTTCAAAAATCACGTTGCATAGTTTATGAATCTGGTATTCGTTCCTAATTTGTATTCATTCTAAAGGTATGCCAATTAGTTATGTATTTTATTTAAGAATGATTGCAACAAATATTCACTTATTCCTTTTCAGTTATATATTTCATTCACTTTTTCATCATACTATTTTTTGTATTTTATATATTATTATACAAAATACTACATAAAAACTAGAATGAATACAATACAATAAAATACATATTGGAATGAATACGACTTAAGAAAGGATACAAGAATTTTGAAGAAAATAAATAAATACACAGTGAAAAAATACATGAATACAAATATGTTTCTTAAATAACTACAGATTCATTTGGCATACCTATTGGAATGAATACAAAACTAATAAAAAATACAAGTTTCATTATACAAAATATAACATGAAAACTAGAATGAATACAAATAGTATACATATTGGAATGAATACGATTTAAAAAAGGTTACAAAATTCTGAAGAAAAATAAACAAAAATACATTGTGAGAAAGTCACACGTTTGAATTTTCTTTGAAAATGTAACTGATGATAAAATTAAGTGATATTTACCTTCTTTTTTTTGAAATATCCTCTCCCTTGATGTTCTTCCTTCTGTTATTAAATAATTGTATTCTTTCAAATGAAACAAATTAAAAAAAAAAACATAAATCAAGTATATAACAAACTAAAATATTGATACTTTAAATAAATATTGAAAATGTGGCTAAGTAACCTATTAAATGCTAAAATATTGACATTTTGAAAATTTTCCCTAAAAAATTGGGGGTTGAGGGGGAAGTAAAGTGCTCCCTAATAAAGGTGACATTGTACTAAGGGACTCGAATATGAGATTTCTAGATAAGGATAAATGAGTACTTACCACTTTAACCCAACCCTTGCTACTAATAACTGTAAACTTACAAAAAAAGTATGGCTCATCTATCAGACTGGAAAAAAAAGACTTGAGAACGTCCTTTTTGTTAAAAAAAGGGAAAATGCATAAGTACCCCCCCCCCCCCTTAACCTATGTCCGAAATCTCAGAGACACACTTATACTATATTAAGATCCTATTACCCCCCAGAACTTATTTTATAAATAATTTTCTACCCCTTTTTGGGTAGAAAAATTCTTTATTAGTGGTAAGATGCGTAATATTTTGAAAAGTATAGGTAAAAATAGTATATACAATAGTGAAGTATGTCTAATTACTATGTAGTTTTTCCAAAAAGAAGGAATGAAACGATTTACTACCACACAAAAAATTATATTATTATAATTTATTTTAGAGCAAAAAATTATCATTTAATTAATACCAATTAAAAATTATCAGTATCATATATATATATATATATATATAAGAGAACATTAGGCCCGCCTACATGGCACCACCACAAATCAGAATTCCCTTTTAATTTATTTATTTCCACTTTCCCTTTCATGAAAAGTTGTGACATTTATGAAAAATTGCGACTTTTATGAAAAGTTGCGACTTTAATGAAGAGTTGCGACTTTAATGAAAAGTTGTGACTTTTATGAAAAGTGGTGACTTTTACGAAAAGTTGTGACTTTTACGAAAAGTTGTGACTTTAAAGAATAGTTGCGACTTTTATGAAAAGTTGTGACTTTTATGAAAGGTTGTGACCTTTTCGAAGGGTTGCAATTTTTCCAAATAGTTGTAACCTTTTGGATAAGGCACAATAAACGTTTGTTCACACTATCCTTTGTTGTCTATAAATAGATTGATTTTCTCTTTTTTTAAAACAACAAAAATTCTGAACCTCCTCCTCTTCTTCTTCTTCTTCACAATTAAATACTCCCTTTGTCCCTAATTACTTGTCCACTCTTCCTTTTATAGTTGTCCCTAATTACTTGTGCATTTTGACAAATCAAGAAAAAATATTTTTTTTACCTATTATACCCTCAATTAAATGACTAATTACTTTGAAAAATGCAGAACTTTTCATCCACTTCATAATTAATAGGAGTAAAATTGTAAACTCACTATGTCATTAATTGATTTCTTAATAGGTGTGTTAATTCAAAAGTGGACAAGTAATTAGGGACATATGGAGTATTTGTGTACTTTGCTCCTGTTTAGTGGTTCACTGACACCATTGCTTATGTTACAGATCTTGGTATATATTTTTAGAGTCATTAATTTATGCTTATGTTATTAAGGATAAATGATAAGACGTAATAATTTTCATTTTCCTTTACGTTATTATTGTTTGTTACTACATAATCTTGTATGTAAGATGATATAGTGTTTTAGTTTTAATGACTGATAAGTTTTAAGTATTATTTTATAAATTCCGTGATATTAAATTCCAGTGTGAAGTGCGGATAATTTTACTAGTAGTTTATAACTTTGGAAAAAAAGGTACGATCATCTACCATTCTTACAAAAAAGACTTGATAAAAGACTTTTAAAAGAGTTTGAATTTAGGATCTTAAAAAAGAATCAAGAACAATAAACTTTTTAAAACTTACAAAAAAAAAGGTATGAATCATCTATGACACTTCAAAAAAAACTTGGAAAAAGTCTTTTTTAAAAAATAGGGATAAAGTGGTCATCCTTAAGTTTCACATTCAGTGTAATCTCTAAATCTGCTTGGAAATCGTCGGTCTTTAATCAAAACCAAGTGGCAACACACTTGAGGTATATGAAAATTGTGTCGATGTAAATTCACATTATGGATATGAAATGCACTACATTCACGACTAAGAAGTTGGAGGCCTTTTTCCATACTCAAATATGATTATGTAGTATAGATATTACTGTTTATAGATTTTATGCATGTTTTCATTGGGAGTTTAGTAGCAATTCCTTTGTCCTAGAACTACGTGCCCCATAGGTTGTCTTGACATACATTAGCTAGTGTATTCACCTTAGCTCATATATCATGGTCCTTACCTTGGCAAGTAGGACACTCTCTTTTCGGTATGAGAGTAGTACACTGAACTCTATGTAGTAGCTCATATGGTTTATATTGTTTTTAGTATCTCCCAAAATCAATATGTTTTAAGATATTGCATGACCTTGTATTTATGTATTTCAGATAAGTATTTACTCAGTTTTCATGTTATTTTACTTGGTCATTACATCAACATGTTTAATAGTACGAGGAGTATGCCTTTCCTCATACTTAGGACATTCCAACTACTGAGTGCGTACTTTTCAACCTATATTGTATAATAATATGTATTATGATGCTCCATATCTAGCTCAGTAACATTTCGCAACTTGAAATAGCTAGAAAGAAGCTAAGAACTTGAAATAATCATTTTTGGAAAGTATAAGGAAATCTGGAAATATTTAAGTAATGTAAAGTTGAGATTTTGGTCAACTTCAATCGACCATAAATCCTATCTCAGAATAATTTAGGTGTAGTTCAAGATATGGTTGGAAAGATCTTGGATTTATATTTCCAACGCCGTTGAGTTTGCACGATTCCGAGTTCGTATGAGTGAATTATGTTCGTTGGAAGTTGGGCTGTTCGAATAAAGAAATGCCCAATCCGGAATTTAAAAAGGGTTAGATTGGTCTTTTCCTTACCCAATTAATTCAATCCGTTTTTAGTAAATTAAGTGGGGTCAAGAATGAGTTAGTTCAGTTCAGGCTTTTGAGAAATAGAGTTAGGGCTTTGGGAGAAAGAACGCAAGAGAAAGGAGAAGAGGAAAAGCAAGATTCGCCAAGAACGATCGATTTTGGTTGTGGATTCGCCAAGGAATTGATCCTACAAGGTATGTGAGTCTCTCATAGCGTTGGGTTCATTCACCCACGCACCAAACATGTTTAGTTTCAGCGCAATTCATCCTAAAAGAGTTTGAAAGTTGATGTTCTTGACATGAATTCTTGAATTTGAATGTTGTTCTTGAATTGGGCTGAATTGTGGAGTTTCCGAGATCTTTACGTTGTGTTTTAGAGTTACTTTGTGTTAGGTTCTTGAGTACATACACTGGGTATCGAGATCTAAAACAAATTTGAGGAAGATAATCGAATTTAGGTGGGTTGAGGCTGAAAAACGAAGAAGGAAACGGCCGAGTAAGGTTCATGAAACAAGTCCGTGTCGTGGACTTGTTCCCACAGTGAACAAAAATCTGCTCTGCGTCACAGAGAGGACGCGGACTCCTCTGTCTCAAAATTTAATTTCGCGAGTAATTATTTAAAACACCTCCGCGTCGCGGACATGTTCGAAGACGGTGATTTCGTAACTTTTCTCAAGTTTAGCTATTCGAAATCATTCCTAAACATCAAGAGATCTTTCCAAACACAAATCATAATCCTTGAATCCATAATTCAATTCAAGGATCAGTTAAAAGTCAATTCAAGCAAGAGTTGAGATCAAAGTCAAAAGTGAAATAAGAGAAGTTCATTTTAAGTTTTCATATGTCTTTTACAAATGTTTTAACTTGTTTTAAGACTTAAGTTTGAAGTTAAGCAAAGAGTAAAAGGTAAAGTTTGAAGTTCATTTCTTCAAAAGTATAGGGGGACTAAGTATTCCCAAAGAGATTTTAAATGTTTTTCACAGTTAAATAAGAATGGAAACCGAGATTTCCAAAGAGCCTTCGGCTAGTTTTCAGAAAAGAGTAATAGCTTTCTAAATGAGGCAAGCAGGGAAACAGAGATTTTCCAAGATAGCCTTTGAGCACTAATCTCAAATCACAGAAGAAGTATGTTTTTAAACATAAAGAGCTAGTATATTTTTGGGAGTAGTATTGAGCACCGATGGGGAAGAGTTCATACAACTATCAGCCCCCTTAAACCATGTAGCCATCATGGGTAGAAAAGGGTCATACTTTTTAGATGAACCCTTTTCGAAATAGACTAGTGGATCCATTAGGAAGTTCAGGTCCTATACCTTTGGCCAGGTATAAAATGCACTGGTAGCGTGAGGAAGATCACTGTATCATCATTATAGTTCTTAAGTGATGGTCGTCGGTTAGAGAAACTCCCACAGAAGTTATTGTATTTTTTCTATATACATTCAGTTTATTGTATTTTAAATACATCTCAGAGTTATTTGTATCTTGCATACACACAGAGTTGATATCATGTTTTTAAACAGCTTTTCTTTATATTGCACTTGCTTTTAAACTGCTTTATATTGAAATGAGTTCAGTCATGTTGAGTTGAGTTGAGCCAGGTAAGTTCTTCAGTTTCTCTTAGGTTCTTTCTAGCCTTTGTTATTTTAGCATTCCAACTCGCATACTTGTACATTCAATGTACTGATGCTAGTTGGCCTGCATCGTATTATGATGCAGACACAAGTAACTAGGATCGGCATCCCTACGCGTCGTTGATCCAGTGAGCAGTCCAGAGTCTCTTGGTGAGCCTCCTTGCTTTTCGGAGGATCCATTTCATTGCTTTCTAGTTTAGTTTGTTAGGATGTTTGTGTGGTCTGTCCCAACATCCATCTCAATTGTTATTAGAGGCTTCATAGACAGTCAGATGTTAGTTTTTAGTGTTTTCATTGTCGTTATTCCATGTTGAGACTTGAGTTGCCTTAATGGCCAGTTGAATGTTCCTTTATAACATTCCAGTTTATTATATGAACTTATCTTTGTTTAGTTTAAGTCTTCCGCTGAGTCAAGTAAGCTAGGCCAAGGGTTCGCTTGTGGCCAGCAATGGTCTTCGGGTGCCGGCCACGTCCAGGGTGTAGGCTCAAGGCGTGATAAACTTGGTATCAGAGCACAGAGTTCAAGAGTCCTAGGGAGTCTATGAAGCCGTGTCTGTAGAGTCCTAGTTATCGGTGTGAAGCATGCCTTATCTATAATTAGGAAGCTGCAACATTTAGGAATATTTTCACTTATTTCACTTCTTTCATACTCATTTTGTGCGTTAGAGTTGATCTCTTAAAAGTTTCCCCCTAATTCGTGCTTGCTCGTGTTTCAGATTACCATGCTTCCACGAAGAGCAGCACGAGGTCGTCCAGCTAGGAGAAATGTTGAACCACAAGAGCAAGAGTTACCTAATGCACCTGAAGTGCAACCTCAAGGAGAGATCTCTAATACTGAGTTTAGAGAGGCTATAATGATGCTTAGCCAAGTTGTAACCAACCAGGCTGGGCAGCAGAGAGGAGCTCGACAAGAAGAGGCTGACACTTCAAGGATTCGTGAGTTCTTGAGGATGAACCGTCCAAGTTTCACTGGGTCAAGCACTGCAGAGGATCCAAAGAACTTCATTGAGGAACTGAAAAAGGTGTTTGATGTGATGTATGTTGCTGATAATGCGAGAGTTGAGCTAGCTGCATATCAGATGAAGAATGTTTCTAGGACTTGGTTTGATCAGTGGAGAGGGGGTAGAGCTGAGGATGCACCACCTGTGAGTTGGGCCTGTTTCAAGGAAGATTTCTTGGGGCGTTTCTTTCCCCGAGAATTGAAAGAGGCTAAGGTACGAGACTTTATGAATATGAAGATGGACTCTATGAGTGTGCAGGAATACAACCTCAAGTTCCTCATCTAACCCGCTATGCTCCACTCCTGAAATGGTTGCGGACATGAGGGGTATGATGAGTTTGTTTGTTGCTAGTTTGGGTCGTCTATCAAGCAAAGAGGGTCGGGCAGCAATGCTTATTGGGGATATGGACATTTCGAGGTTGATGGTCTATGTGTAGCAGGTAGAGGAAGAGAAGCTGAGAGATAGGGATGAGTTCAAGAAAAAGAGGGCTAAGACAGGGAATGAGTCCGGGCAGCAGATGAGTAATGCCAACCGGTCGTCTTTCCAACAGAAGCAAAATGGACCTGCTCCATCATCTGCTAGTGCACGTGCACCTAAGAACAAAGGTGAGTACTATAGTTAGAATTCCAGAGCTAAACCTGCCTATTCTTAGGGAAGTGTAGTGCAAGGGGGAAGTAAGCCTCCTGCCTGCGCCAAGTGTGGTAGGAACCACTCAGGTGTTTATCGTGAGGGCACCCTGGTTGTTTCAAGTGTGGTCAGAGTGGGCATTTCATGCGAGAGTGTCCAATGAACAATCAGGGTAATGGGGGCAATAGAGCCCAATCTTTTTCAGTCGCTCCACCAGGTAGAGCTGCACCTAGAGGAGCTACTTCCAGTACTGGCGGAGGAGCAAACCGCCTCTATGCAATCACTAGTCGCTAAGAGTAAGAGGATTCACCAGATGTCGCCACTGGTATGATTCAAGTCTTTGACTTTACTGTTTATGCTTTGCTAGATCTAGGAGCGAGTTTATCTTTTGTAACCCCATATGTTGCTATGAATTTTGATGTTATTCCTGAGCAACTTAGTGAACCATTCAGCGTTTCCACACCTGTTGGTGAGTCTATTCTAACAGAGAGAGTCTATCGTGATTGTCCCATTTCCGTCAATAACAAGAGTACCATGGCTGATTTAATTGAGTTAGACATGGTAGATTTTGATGTCATTCTTGGTATGGACTGGCTTCATGCCTGTTATGCCTCAGTTGATTGTAGAACTCGAGTAGTCAAGTTTCAGTTTCCAAATGAGCCAATCTTAGAGTGGAAAAATAGTTCAGCAGTGCCTAAGGGTCGTTTCATTTTGTACCTTAAGACAAGGAAGTTAGTTTCTAAAGGTTGTATCTATCAGTTAGTCTGAGTTAATGACTCAAGTGCTGAGGTACCTCCTATTCAGTCAGTTCCAGTAGTAAAAGAATTTCCAGAAGTCTTTCCAGATGATCTTCCTGGAGTCCCTCCTGAGAGAGAAATAGACTTCGGTATAGATCTTCTTCCAGATACGCGTCCGATATGTATTCCTCCATATAGAATGGCACCAGTAGAGTTGAAAGAGCTTAAGGAGCAGTTAAAGGATCTCTTAGATAAGGGCTTTATTCGACCAAGTGTCTCACCTTGGGGCACTCCGATCTTATTTATGAGAAAGAAAGATGGTTCCCTTAGGATGTGTATAGACTACCGCCAGTTGAACAAGGTTACCATCAATAATAAGTATCCTCTTCCAAGAATTGATGATCTCTTCGATCAACTTCAGGGTGCTTCCTGTTTCTCGAAAATTGACCTCAGATCGGGTTATTATCAGTTAAGAGTAAGGGAATGTGATATTCCCAAGATAACTTTTAGAACTAGATATGGTCATTATGAGTTTTTGGTCATGTCCTTTGGTTTGACCAATGCACCAGCAGCATTCATGGTTCTTATGAATAGAGTCTTCAAACCTTATTTAGATATGTTTGTTATCGTCTTCATTGATGACATACTAATCTATTCAAGGAATGAAGAAGATCATGCTAGCCATCTCATAATAGTTCTTCAGACGTTGAAAGATAAGGAACTGTATGTTAAATTCTCTAAGTGTGAATTTTGGCTTGAGTCTGTGTCATTCTTAGGCCATATTGTGTCAGGAGAGGGAATTAAAGTTGATACTCAGAAAATTGAGGCAGTGTAGAATTGGCCTGGACCTACATCCCCAACTGATATTAGGAGTTTCTTGGATTTGGCTGGCTATTATAGAAGGTTTGTAGAGGGTTTCTCGTCCATTTCGTCACCTTTGACGAAGTTGACTCAGAAGACAGAAATTTCAATGGTCTGAAACTTGTGAGAAAAGCTTTCAGGAATTGAAGAAGAGGTTGACTACTGCTCCAATTTTGACCTTACCGGAAGGTACTTAAGGTTTTGTGGTGTATTGTGATGCATCTAGAGTTGGCTTGGGTTGTGTTTTAATGCAGAATGGCAAAGTTATAGCTTATGCCTCCAGACAGTTAAAAGTTCATGAGAAGAACTACCCAACCCATGGCTTAGAGTTGGCTGCTGTAGTATTTGCTTTGAAGATATAGCGTCACTATTTGTATGGTGTTCATGATGATTTATTCACTGATCATAAGAGCTTACAATATGTGTTCACGCAGAAAGAGCTTAATCTCTGACAGAGGAGGTGGTTAGAGTTACTCAAGGATTATGACATGAGTATTCTTTACCACCCAGGTAAGGCTAATGTTGTTTCTGATGCTTTAAGCAGGTTGTCTATGGGTAGTACCGCCTATGTTGAGTAAGAAAAGAAAGAGTTAGCAAAAGATGTGCACATACTTGCACGCCTGGCAGTCAGACTTATGGATTCCACAGAAAGAGGAATAGTGGTGACGAATGGGGCTGAGTCATCATTAGTGTCAGAAGTGAAAGAGAAGCAAGACCAAGACCTCATTTTGCTAGACTTAAAAGCAAATTTTCATAAGCAAAGAGTATTAGCTTTTGAACAAGGGGGAGATGGTGTATTGAGATATCAAGGTAGATTGTGCGTACCTATGGTGGATGGATTCCAAGAGAGGATCATGGAGAAAGCTCATAGCTCTAGATATTTCATTCATCCGGGTTCCACAAAGATGTATCGTGGTTTGAATGAGGTGTACTGGTGGAATAGTATGAAGAAGGGCATTGCAGAATTTGTTGCTAAGTGCCCAAATTGCCAACAAGTTAAAGCAGAGCACCAAAGATCTGGTGGCTTGGCTCAGAATATAGAACTTCCGGAATGGAAGTGGGAGATGATTAGTATGGATTTCATCACATGCTTGCCAAGGTCTCGCAGGCAACATGATTCTATTGGGTGATTATCGATAAAATGACGAATCAGCCACTTTTGCCGGTAAAGACTACCAACTCAGCAGAAGATTATGCTAAGCTTTATATTCAAGAGGTGGTAAGACTTCATGGGGTTCCGGTCTCCATTATTTCAGATAGAGGAGCACAATTTACTGCCCAGTTTTGGAAGTCATTCCAAAAAGGCTTGGGTTCAAAGGTGAATTTGAGTACTGCCTTTCATCCTCAAACAGATAGGCAAGCAGAGCGTACCATTCAGACATTAGAAGATATGTTGAGGGCATGTGTGATTGATTTCAAAGGTAATTGGGATGATCACCTACCTTTAATTGAGTTTGCTTACAACAACAATTACCACTCTAGTATCCAAATGGCTCCATATGAATCTCTTTATGGGAGAAGATGCAGATCTCCTATTGGATTGTTTGAAGTTGGTGAAGCAGGGTTGATAGGGCCAGATTTAGTCCATCAAGCTATGGAGAAAGTTAAAGTGATTCAAGAGAGGTTGAAAATGGCACAGAGTCGTCAGAAATCCTACACCGATGTTAGAAGAAGGGCGTTAGAGTTCGAAGTAGATGATTGGGTATATCTAAAAGTTTCACCCATGAAGGGTGTTAGGAGGTTTGGTAAGAAGGGGAAACTTAGTCCCCGGTATATTGGACCTTATCGAATATCCAAAAGGATGGGAAATGTAGCTTATGAGCTAGAGCTACCACAAGAGCTAGCAACGGTTCATCCGGTATTTCACATCTCCATGTTGAAGAAGTGCATGGGAGATTCTTCATTGATAGTACCAACTGAAAATATTGAGATCAAGGATAGCTTATCTTATGAGGAGATTCCAGTCCAGATTCTAGATCGCCAACTGCGCAAGTTAAGGACAAAAGAGGTTGCATCAATCAAAGTCCTTTGGAGGAACCAATTTGTTGAAGAAACTACATGGGAAGCTGAAGAGGATATGAAGAAGAGGTATCCATATCTCTTTGAATCTGGAGAAAGTGCATACCAAGGTACTAATTTTCTTCTTATTACTCTTTAAATTGTGAGTGAGCATGTTGGTTGTTTGCATTTGCTTGTTGGGTGTTTGAACTTGATGTTACACCATTAGCCTACTAAGAATAATCTCATTCGAGGACGAATATTCCCAAGGGGGAGATATTGTAACATCTCGCAACTTGAAATAGCTAGAAAGAAGCTAAGAACTTGAAATAATCATTTTTGGAAAGTATAAGGAAATCTGGAAATTTTTAAGTAATGTAAAATTGAGATTTTGATCAACTTCAATCGACCATAAATCCTAGATAAGGATGCTTTAGGTGTAGTTAAAGATATGGTTGGAAAGCTCTTGGATTTATCTTTCCAACGCCGTTGAGTTTGCATGATTCCGAGTTCGTATGAGTGAATTATGTTCGTTGGAAGTTGGGCTGTTCGAATAAAGAAATGCCCAATCTGGAATTTAAAAAGGGGTAGATTGGTCTTTTCCTTACCCAATTAATTAAATCCGTTTTTAGTAAATTAAGTGGGGTCAAGAATGAGTTAGTTCAGTTCAGGTTTTTGAGAAATAGAGTTAGGGCTTTGGGAGAAAGAACGCAAGAGAAAGGAGAAGAGGAAAAGCAAGATTCACCAAGAACGATCAATTTTGGTTGTGGATTCGCCAAGGAATTGATCCTACAAGGTATGTGAGTCTCTCATAGCGTTGAGTTCATTCACCCACGCGCCAAACATGTTTAGTTTCAGCGCAATTCATCCTAAAAGAGTTTGAAAGTTGATGTTCTTGACATGAATTCTTGAATTTGAATGTTGTTCTTGAATTGGGCTGAAATGTGGAGTTTCCGAGATCTTTATGTTGTGTTTTAGAGTTACTTTGTGTTAGGTTCTTGAGTACATACACTGGGTATCGGGATCTAAAATGAAACAAGTCCGCGACACAATGAACAAAAATCTGCTGTGCGTCACGGAGAGGACGCGGACTCCTCTGTCTCAAAATTTAATTTTGCGAGTAATTATTTAAAGCACCTCCGTATGACGGACATGTTCGAAGACGGTGATTTCGTAACTTTTCTCAAGTTTAGCTATTTGAAATCATTCCTAAGCATCAAGAAATCTTTCCAAACACAAATCATAATCCTTGAATCCATAATTCAATTCAAGGATCAGTTAAAAGTAAATTCAAGCAAGAGTTAAGATCAAAGTCGAAAGTCAAGTAAGAGATGTTCATTTCAAGTTTTCATAAATCTTTTACAAACGTTTTAACTTGTTTTAAGACTTAAGTTTGAAGTTAAGCAAAGAGTAAAAGGTAAAGTTTGAAGTTCATTTCTTCAAAAGTATAGGGGGACTAAGTATTCCCAAAGAGATTTTAAATGTTTTTCACATTTAAATAAGAACGGAAACTGAGATTTACAAAGAGCCTTCGGCTAGTTTTCAGAAAAGAGTAATAATAGCTTTCTAAATGAGGCAAGCAGGGAAACAGAGATTTTCCAAGATAGCCTTTGAGCTAAGTTTTTGAGCACTAATCTCAAATCACAGAAGAAGAATGTTTTTAAACATAAAAGAGATAGTATATTTTTGGGAGTAGTATTGAGCACCGATGGGGAAGAGTTCATACAACTATCAGCCCCCTTAAACCATGTAGCCATCATGGGTAGAAAAGGGTCATACTTTTTAGATGAAGTCTTTTCGAAATAGACTAGTGGATCCATTAGGCAGTTCAGGTCCTATACCTTTGGCTAGGTATATGATGCGCTGGTAGCGTGAGGAAGATCGCTATATCATCACTATAGCTCTTAAGTGATGGTTGTCGGTTAGAGAAACTCCCACAGAAGTTATTGTATTTTTTCTATATTCATCAGTTTATTGTATTTTAAATACATCTCAGAGTTATTTGTCTCTTGCATACACACATAATTGATATCATGTTTTTAAATAACTTTTCTTTATCTTGCACTTGCTTTTAAACTGTTTTATATTGAAATGAGTTCAGTCATGTTGAGTTGAGTATTCAAAGTTGAGTATCCAGAGTTGACTATTTCTTTCTAGCCTTTGTTATTTTAGCATTCCAACTCGCATACTCGTATATTCAATGTACTGATGCTAGTTGGCCTGCATCATATTATGATACACACATGTAACTAGGATCGGCATCCCGAGCGTCGTTGATCCAGTGAGCAGTCCAGAGTCTGTTGGTGAGCCTCCTTGCTTTTCGGAGGATCCATTTCATTGCTTTCTAGTTTAGTTTATTAGGATGTTGTGGGGTATGTCCCAACATCCATCTCAGTTGTTATTAGAGGCTTTATAGAGAGTCAGATGTTAGTTTTTAGTGTTTTCATTGTCGTTATTCCATGTTGAGACTTGAGTTGCTTTAATGGCCAGTTGAGTGTTTCTTTATAACATTCTAGTTTATTATATGAACTTATCTTTGTTTAGTTTAAGTCTTCCGCTGAGTCAAGTAAGCCAGGCCAAGGGTTCGCTTATGGCCAGCAATGGTCTTCGGGTGCCGGCCACGTCCAGGGTGTAGGCTCTAGGCGTAACAAGCTCGCGATTAGTGTTGTCTTTGATCATCTTGTAGCAACATTGGTGAGTCCCAACCCTTATCTTTCTTTCTTTATGTTCATTGACAAAGACATATTCTAAGACGAGATTGATAAGATGGGTGTTGTTGTTACAAGAGTTTGACTTTATAGTTAATGACAAAAGAGGTTGTGAAAATCAAGTGGCAGATCACTTGTCCAGTCTGAAAGCAGAGAAGAAAGGAGAAGTTGAGTTAGACATTGATTACTCATTTCCGGATGAGCAAGTATTAGTTGCTACTCTTGATATCATTTATTGGTTTGTTGACTTTTCCAATTATCTTTTTTCAGTGACTTGATGCCTAAGGGATTGACTTTTCAACCAAGGAAGAAGTTCTTGCATGATGTCCGTAAGTACTTTTGGGATGAACCTTACTTGTATAGGGTCTGTGCTGATAATGTGATTAGCGATATGTGTCTGAGACTGAAATGCTGAGTATTCTAGAAGCCTGTCATTCATCTCCAGTTGGTGGACACCATGGAAGTGCTTGCACTGCCCACAAGGTGTTCCAAAGCAGATGCTATTAGCCTACAATTCATTAAGATGCATTCGATTTGGTTAAAAGGTGTGATATGTGTCAAAGGTAAGGGGACATTACCCGTCTTCATGAGCTAACTATGACCCCTATATTGGAGGTCGAATTATTTGATGTCTGGGGGATTGACTTCATGGGCCATTCATGAGTTTTTTGTGCAAAAATATATAATGGTGGTAGTTGATTATGTCTCCAAGTGGGTTGAAGCTGTGGCTTTGGCAGAGAATGATGACAAGAGTGTTGAAGAATAGTACGCTCCGCTTGCCCATTGGTTTGGGGATGAAAAATCATGTTAAGTTTAACCTTTGTACCAAGACCCTTTTGGAATGACTTCCAAAACTGATAAGTGAATTGGGTACCACGATAGGAAATAATGGACAAGGGCACTCCATACAACCTTACCATCTCTCTCAAATACAACTTAGCATAATCTTCCATCGAATAAGAAACCTTGATAGGAATAAAATGAGTACATTTCATCATCCAATCCACTATTACCCAAATCGAGTCATGTTGTCGCCGAGTATGTGGCAACCCTACAATAAAATCCATATTCTAATCTGCCCACTTCCAAGTAGGAATACCAATGTCTTGGGATAAACCTCCCGGTCTCTTATGCTCAACCTTCACTTGTAGACAATTAGGACACTTAGCCACAAATCCCGCAATATTGTTCTTCATCCCATTCCACCAATAGATCTCCCGCAAATCACGGTACATTTTGGTGGCTCCCGGGTGAATGAATATCGAGAACTCTGGGCTTCTGCCAAGATCTGTTCCCTCAAGTCATCAACATTCTGAACGCATAACCGACCTTGATATCTAAGTACCCCATCTCCCCCTTGGGAGAACGCCTTAATGGACTTTTTGAGCACCGCCTCTTTCAATTCCACCAAAATTGGATCAAGACCTTGCTTAGCCTTCACATCCATAAAAAAAAATGATTCGGACCCATTATGAACCATAACACCACCCTTGGTGGAATCCACTAGTTGAACACCTAATCAGGCCAACCTATGAACATTTCGAACCAACTCTTTATTTTCATCCTCAACATGATCAACACTACCCATCGATAGTCGACTAAGAGCATTCGCTACCACATTTGCTTTACCGGTGTGATAGAGAACACTCATGTCATAATCCTTCAATAATTCTAGCCACCTTAATTGACGGAGATTCAAGTCCTTTTGGATAAACACATATTGCAAGCTCTTATGAGCGGTGAAAACATCAACATGAACCCCATACAAATAATGCCTCCATATCTTTAAGGCAAAAACAACCGCTGCTAACTAAAGGTCATGGGTAGGATAATTCTTCTCGTGGATCTTAAGTTGCCTTGAAGCATAGACAATAACCTTACCATTTTGCATAAGCACACATCCCAACCCAATTCTAGAGGCATCACAATACACCACAAAGCCATCCGTACCTTCCGGTAAGGTCAACACCGGAGCGGAAGTAAGTTTATCTTTCAACTCTTGGAAACTTTTCTCACAAGCTTACAACCATATGATTTAGCCTTCTTTTGAGTCAAAGCCGTCAAATGAGAAGAAATGGAGAAAAACCCCTCAACAAACCTTCTATAGTAACCGGCCAAACCCAAGAAGCTTCTAATATCCGAAGGAGTTAGAGGCCTAGGCCAACTCTTGACCGCATCCGTCTTCTTTGGATCTACCTCAATACCTTTCCTTGAAACAATATGACCAAGAAAAGCTACGGACCTTAGCCAAAATTCACATTTTCTAAACTTTGTAAAAAGTTGTTGGTCCTTAAGAATTTGCAACACAATCCTCAAATGGTCAATATGCTCATTCTCACTTCTTCAATAGATCAAAATATCATCGATAAACACAATTACGAACATATCAAGGTATTGTCTAAACACCTTATTCATCAAGTCCATAAACGTCGTCGGAGCATTAGTCAACCCAAACGACATTACCAAGAACTCATGATGACCATACCGAGTTCAAAAAGGCATTTTTGGAATATCACTATCCTTCACCCTCAATTGGTGGTAACCCGAATGAAGATCAATCTAAGAGAAATAACTTTCCCCTTGAAGTTGGTCGAACAAATCATCTACTCTTGGAATAAGATACTTATTCTTAATGATCACCTTGTTCAACTGACAATAATCAATACACATACGAAGGGAACCATCTTTGTTACTTACAAACAAAACTGGAGCACCATATGGAGAGATACTCGATCGGATGAAACCCTTATCCAATAAATCTTTCAACTCCTTAAGTTCCACCGAAGTCATTCTATAATGAGGAATAGAGATAGGTTGCATATCTGGGAGAAGGTCGATACCGAAGTCTATTTCCCTTTCAGAAGGAATACCGGGTAAGTCATTTCGGAACACTTCCGGAAACTCATTTACAACGGGAACCGAATCAAGAGTAGGGGTTTCAGAATTTACATCCCTCACCCTAACTAGATGATAAATACAACCCTTAGAAATCATTTTTCTACCTTTAAGACAAGAGACAAACTGACCATTAGGCATAGAATTCCCCCCTTTCCACACAAGGATAGGCTCATTTGTAAATTGAAATCTGACCACACGAGTCCTACAATCTATAGAAGCATAACAAGAATGCAACCAATCCATCCCAAGAATAACATCAAAATCTAACATGTTAAGCTCTACCAAATCAACAAGAGTAACTCTATGGGATAAGGAAACATGACACTTTCTATAGACCGTCTTAGCCACAATAGAATCACCAATAGAAGTAGAGACATAAAAAGGTTCTAACAACTCATCTAGAAGAAAATAAAACCTCATAGCCACATAAGGTGTCACAAAAGACAAAGTAGCATTGGGATCAAGTAAAGCATACACATCAAGTTGAAAAACTTTTAATATTCTGGTAACTACATCCGGAGAACCCTCTTGCTCACCTCGAGTCTGAAGTGCATAGAAGCAGTTTTGCTTGGAAGCATTGGAACCCGAACCACTAGGAGTAGCTTGCTTGCCCTCTCCTCCCTTAGCCACAATCATTGGGCAATCCCTCATTTTTTGACCACTCTTCCCGCAACTAAAGCACCCATCCGTGTCGGCTAGGCACTTACCATCGTGCTTCTTCCCATAGCTAGCACAAGTAGACCTAGCCACTGTAGAACCACCACCATTCCCTCCTTGAGGTTTAGGGTTAGACACCTTATCCTTGTTAAAATTAGGAGGATCATTGGAGGAAACTTGACCGGAAAACCCTTGTCGAAACTTAAGATGACCATGTCCATTAGATCTAGCATGAGAGAGATTACCATCACCATTATTAGCCTTTTTTTTTACCTCCCTAGACTTTTCCTTGAGTTTATCCTCTTCAATTTGTTATGCATGCACCATGAGACGATAGATGTCCATGTCACCAATGAGCATGGAGGTACGACACTCTTTAACCACCATTGGGACACACTCGACACGAACTTACTCATCCTTGCCCTAGAATCGGCAACCATTGTTGGAGCATATTTGGATAGTTGTGTAGTCTTTATAGCACATTCCCTTACACTCATGCTTCCTTGACGAAAGTTGATATACTCAAGCACCTTTGCTTCCCTCATCTTAAGGAGAAAGAACCTATCAAGAAAAGCAAATTTAAACATTTCCCACTCTTGGGACCAGCTCCTACCGGTCTTGCCTCTTTCCATTGGTTGTACCACACTTGAGAAACACCTTTCAACTGATAAGCAGCCAATTCCGCCTTCTCTCCTGAAGTCACTCCTATGATACCAAGTACCTTATAGACCTCATAGATAAACTCTTGAGGATCTTCCTCAATCTTGGAGCCATAAAATTTGTGGGGGTTCATCCTCATAAAGTCCCTCACTCTTGAAGCCGCTGTACCCACATTTGGGTTCACAGGGACTACCACCTCTCTATTGTCTTGGGCCATCACAGCTCGAGCCAACACTTGAGAAGCCGATCTAAACTCTGCATTTGTAACTTGTTCGGCCAAAGGATCGACTCGAGCTTGAGGAGGAGCTTGGGGAGGAGCTTCTTGTTCCACATTCTCCCTCACATTCCTTTTAGTATAAGCTTTTCACGTAGACATATCCTATAGAACATAGGGTAAGGATTAGGAGAGAGACTTAATAGAGTAAAACTCTATGGCACAACCTTAGAGTAATGAAAGAAGTGGAGTTTCCTAATCATCTTGTAGCCTCTCATTCATAAATGTGGCGCGCTTCACCTTCATGAACAATACTCTACTAGACGTGGCTTATGAGACATCCTAGGATCATTGTAAACCTTGTGCTCTGATTACCAAGTTTGTCACGACCCAAGGGTACCCCCTAGATGTAACATGGCGTATAAAACCTCGAACGATTCCATATAAGCTACTTATACCTAGTAACATAAGAAATAGAACAAAAAGAGTAAAACAATAGTCCAAATCCAAAACATTTTATAAGGAAAAACGGAAGTCTAAACTCATGTCTCATCATAGACATCTAATACAATAGAATGAAAGTGGGCCTAGTCTAAACATCATGTCCAAAAAGGAAATACAATAAAGAACTAAACAATGAAGTCTGCCGGACCCTACATTTGGGAAAAATGTAGGCAAGAGTATGCGTTAGTACAAAAATGCACTAAGTATGGTAGCTATGCATAAAAAACATTTAAAACATGCAAAAAGGGACATTTCATTTCATGACATGCAATTGACCAAGTAAAACATGATATAAGAAGGTTAAAAAGCATAAGTCATAACATTATGGTCAATGCAAGCTAAATCATCTTTAAATCTTTGAACATATATGTGATACTCCTTGAGTAACCTTAGTTCACTTTTAGTCTTGTTGTGGGAAAATTTGCTTTAACCGACATAGAGATCATGTGAGCTATAACATGATCCCCCGGTGTCTCCCACACCGAAAAGGGTTGTTCTACTTACCTAAGGTAGAATCATGAACTTCTAGCTTAAGTGGATCCACTAGCTAATCATCCTATGGGGGTACATAGTTTATGGGATACATATATTTTTACTAGAAACCCAACCTCTACTAATGGGAGAGCTTTCATCTCAAGAGATTGCTTCTAGAAACCCGACCTCTACTAACGGGAGAGCTTCTATCTCACATCAATATCCACTCGGTGCTAAGCATAATTCCCATGGAATAGTCAATTCTTACTTATTCACATTATCTATGGAAAGGTGTCCTTGAACAACCTATCTACGCTAGATTCATTAGGATAGTTCTTACTCTTTAATTCAATTAGGTGAGAATAGCCTTTCAACCTGAGAATCCATATTATGTGAGAAAACCTTTCACATCATGCTAGTATGTGTTTATGAGAATAGCCTTTCACAACACAACATAAAACATCATTATTTGGCACTTTACTCTCAAAACACCCTTAACATTTACATAGGTTTCATAAGATCATGCATAAACTCATACTTTGCCCTTTCATGGTTCAAAACTTACTTTCAATCACCAAATCTAGAAATAATGGATTAGATAGGAATTATATCATAAATTCATATGATTCTATCACTTCATGCTTTAGACCATAAAACCCCCCTTTCATAATCAACAACCCACATCATATGATCACAATTTGGAAAACATGGGGGTTTGCATGGGTTTATGTAACACCCCGTATCCGAAAACAGACCTCAAGGCAGATTTTAAGAAGTTACAAGTGCAACCCATGGACCGTAGGGTGACCCTGGTCCGTGGTTCGCATCTGCAACCCCCTAGACTCAGCCCCAAAAATCATTTTAAGTGTTGACCCACGGCTGGACCCACGGACCGTGGATTAGTACCCCCTATTTCAGCCTCTAGTCACAATTGACGGTTGACCAGAATGGACCGTCGGTCCCGTCCATCGGTGACCCTGACATCAGTTAAGTTATGGGTCTTTTGGTCTTTTCCTTATGCGTTGGACCCCTAAATTACGTTGTTTAAACCCTAAACTGCGTAGTTTTGGTCAGTTTTAGCCTAGAAACATAACTAGAACTTACCTAAGTCAAATCATTTACCAAAACTCAGAGCGTAAGAGGAGAAAGAGGTCAAGAACCCTAGTTCCAGAACGCAACAAGGTTCCATCAGTTCCAGCCTCAAAATCAAAAGATTTCTCCATGGAATTCGTCACTAGGTATGTGGGATTTCACTAGTGGGTTCCTTTCGCCCATTAGGTCCCTAGATTTCAGTCAGAATCTTGATTCCCTTAATATTATCTAGACTTAAGGTTTCTTGTAATGTTAGAATTGTTGGGTTTTAGCTATTAGAATGATCCAAATCATATTATCATGAATTCAATATCGTTATTGCCCAAGTTCATGCATAAACTCAGAACCCTAGCTATGTAGTTCTTTTAGTTCATGAATTACACATGCTAGGCTAGATAATTCAATTATATAGAAACATGCCTTAGTTTTCGAATGCATTATTATCAGTATATTAAAGTTGTATTCTCAGTTTTCATGTCAGTATTTTGAGCTATCCAGTATTACAACATTTCAGTCATAAAGTGTTAATTATTTAATCATGTGGGAAACTTAATACCGAGTGGACTAGGGTCAGTCACCTTCAAGTCCCAGAACTACGTGCTCCGTAGGATGTAAGACCTCTCTGTGGGCATCATTTTAGTGATCACGCCAGCATGCCTGTATACCTCTGGCAGGGTATATTGGTTCCTCTCGATGTGGTGTATACATCAGACTCCATATTTAGCTCATGTAGTTTTACGTCGGTTATTAGTAGCTCTCTTACAGTTCAGTCTGATTCTATTGGATTGACCATGTTATCAGTATAGTTCAGTAGTCAGTCTCAATATGTTTAAACTTGGTCATTGCATTCAGTTTAGCCATGTTCAGTATTTCCAGTATCCTTATTATGTTCAGATTATATCATTACTTATTTTCTTGTTTAGTTATGTTATTATTCAACTTTATTCTATCTTGTATGCTCAGTACCTTTCAAGTACTGACGCATACTCTGCGCTACATCTTCTCGTGATGTAGGTTCAGGTCCTCAGCAGTCAGATCACGCATAGATCGATTCTCGATCTTCAGTTCAACAGTAATAGTGGTGACTCCTTATTCTTCGAGGACTAGTGACATGGTTATCTTTCTCTCTTTTAGTGTTAGTTTCAGTTTTTGCTAGATTTAGCTGGGGCATGTCCCAGCACTTTTAGTCAGTTTAGAGGCTTATTTCAGACATAGTGTTAGAGTTTGGCTTTTCATTTGTATTCAAACTCTTCGTTTCTTATATTTAGATTTAGTATATGGGTATTCCCCATCTTTTCAGATTCTTATATGATTTAGCTTCCGCACAATGTTTATTTATTTAGTTTACTTGAGTATGGTTATGCTATGCCAACAAGGTTAGCTTGGGGTTACTCGTGATCCTAGGTCCTGTGTCCGCGTGTAGGGGGTAGCCGCGGGGCATGACTAACCTGGTATCAGAGCATTAGGTTTAAGTGTCCTAGGATTTCAGAAAAGCCGCACTAAGTAGAGTCCTTTTCATGGGTGTGAAGTGCACCACATCTAATGAGAGGGAGGCTACAAAGTGTTTTAGGAAGAACTTCACTCTCTTTGTTACTCTTATCGTGCGTAAGGTATGATCTAATTCCTCGTTCTTACTCATCATTTTGCATTTCAGATCATGCCTCATCGTAGAACTTATGGAAGGGGTGCGAATGCACACAATGCTAACGTAACTCCTCTAGTCCCAGATCAAGAAGTTTTGAATGCTGAATTTTGGAACTCTATTCAGGTGTTGGCTCAGAGTTTGACCAATCAGAACAATCAGTAGGTTCCAGTTCCGACAAATACTAATATTGGGTTAGCTGCAGCTAGAGTTCGTGATTTCGTTAGGATGAATCCGCTTGAGTTCTTAGGATCGCAGACTGATGAGGATCCCCAAAACTTCATTGATGAGGTCAAGAAGATCTTTGGAGTGATGCAGGTAACATGAATGATCGAGTTGGGTTGACATCTTACTAGCTTAAGGATGTAGCTTATATCTGGTATACTCAGTGGAAAGAGAACAGGGTACAGATGCATCTCCTATTACTTGGGAATGCTTTAGTGATACCTTTCTGGACAGGTTCTTCCCAAAAGAGTTGAGGGAGGAAAAAGCTCAAGAGTTTATTAATTTGAGACAGGGTTCTATGACGGTCTAAGAGTATGGACTCGAGTTCACCCAACTCTCCAGTTATGCTCCTCACATGGTGCATGCATTACCATCCTAGTAAGGCCAATGTAGTAGCAGATGGCTGATTCCAGGGGTCAAATGAACAAATTCATGCATGGGGTATTCGATCTTGTGAAAATAGAGTGTAGAAATGCTATCTTGCTGGAAGATATGAACATCTCTAGGCTCTTGACTCATGCCCATTAGGTTGATTGTGATAAGCTTAGGGAACATGCCAAGGAGAATAAGAAGGCTAGGACTGAGAACTATGACTATTCTCAACAGAAATCAGGTGGTGGTAATCGCTCGCAGTTTCAGCAGAGGCCGTCAACTCCAGCACCTTCATCAACTAGTGTTCCATCCTCCAAGTTCTGAAATGATCCTAATAGGGTCGATTATGTGTGCCTAAGGTGGGTGAGTTGAGTTAAGGTAGTATTTCAGGCACCAGAACCTACCCAAATTACCCCAAGTATGGTCAGAACTATCCAGGCGAGTGTCTTGCAGGAAAAGAAGGATGCTTTGAGTGTGGTCAGTCTGGTCATAGGTTGAAAGATTGTCCTTCTAAGCAGGGTCAATGAGGTAACAATGGTAGAGCTCAGTCCACAACTTCAGCAACACCAACATGTCACCCGATTCAGTAGGGTAACTCATCTGGTACGGGTGCAGTCAGCGCGAAAACAGGTTGTAGGCTCTCCAGGCTCACCAGGATCAGGAAGATTCTCCTCCTGATGTAGTCACTAGTACGTTACGAGTCTTTGACTTAGATGTTTATGCATTGTTAGATCCAGGGGCTATTTTTCCTTTGTAGCTCCTTATATAAAAGTCAAGTTAAATGTTAGTCAGGAACTCTCTCAGAACCCTTCTCAGTCTCTACTCCAGTTGGTGACCCAGTTATAGCTAGACGGGTATACATAAATTGCCCTATCACAGTCTCTAAGAAAGTCACCTCAACAGATCTTGTAGACTTAGAAATGGTAGACTTCAATGTCATTCTAGGCATGGATTGGTTACATTCCTGTTATGCCTCAGTAGATTGTAGGACTAGGATTTTTCGTTTTCAGCTTCCAGATGAACCAATCTTAGAATGGAAGGGCAGTAGCTTAGCACCTATGGGTCGATTCATTTCTTACCTTAAGGCTAGAAAGATGATCTCTAAGGGTTATCTCTATCATCTAGTTCGGGTTAAGGATTCTAGCTCTAAAACCCCAACTCTTAAGTCAGTCCCAACAGTGAATGAGTTCCTAGAAGTGTTTCCAGAAGATCTTCCCAGAGTTCCTCCTAAAAGGGAAATTGACTTTGAAATTGATCTCCTTCCAGATACCCAGCTTATCTCTATTTCTCCTTACATAATGATTCCAACTGAGCTTAAGGCATTGAAAGAGCAGTTGAAAGACCTTCTAGATAAGGGCTTCATCAGACCTAGTATTTCGCCATAGGGTGCACCAGTATTGTTCGTAAAGAAGAAAGATAGTTCTCTCAGAATGTGCATTGACTATATGCAGTTGAACAAGGTCACAATCAAGAATAAGTATCCCAT
>NW_006239148.1:731393-732661 GCF_000226075.1 Solanum tuberosum | reverse complement strand
CATTAACAGAGAGTTGAGGTTTATCTCCCAAGGGGGAGATGGTGTGCTTTGCTAATAGGGTCGATTATGTGTGCCTAAGGTGGGTGAGTTGAGATAGCAAATTTTTGTAGTAGCCCATAATTCCTGATATTCTATTCATCCAGGAGCCACTAAGATGTACGGTGATCTGCGGGAAGTCTTTTGGTGGAATGGTATGAAAAGGGATATAACAGACTTTGTGGCTAAGTGCCCCAATTGTCAGCAAGTCAAAGTAGAACATCAGAAACCAGGAGGTATGACTACATGTCACCCGATTCAGTAGGGTAACTCATCTGGTACGGGTGCAGTCAGCGCGAAAACAGGTTGTAGGCTCTCCAGGCTCACCAGGATCAGGAAGATTCTCCTCCTGATGTAGTCACTAGTACGTTACGAGTCTTTGACTTAGATGTTTATGCATTGTAGTCTGTACGCTTTTTGGCAGTCAAGACTACAGATTCGGAGAAGGACTACGCCAAGCTTTACATTAATGAGATAGTCATTTTTCCTTTGTAGCTCCTTATATAAAAGTCAAGTTAAATGTTAGTCAGGAACTCTCTCAGAACCCTTCTCAGTCTCTACTCCAGTTGGTGACCCAGTTATAGCTAGACGGGTATACATAAATTGCCCTATCACAGTCTCTAAGAAAGTCACCTCAACAGATCTTGTAGACTTAGAAATGGTAGACTTCAATGTCATTCTAGGCATGGATTGGTTACATTCCTGTTATGCCTCAGTAGATTGTAGGACTAGGATTTTTCGTTTTCAGCTTCCAGATGAACCAATCTTAGAATGGAAGGGCAGTAGCTTAGCGCCTATGGGTCGATTTGTTCCTTACCTTTAGGCGAGAGAGATAATTTCTAAGGCGTATCTCTATCATCTAGTTTGAGTTCAGGATTCAAGCTCTAAAACCCCAACTCTTGAGTCAGTTCTAGTAGTGAATGAGTTCCCAGAAGATCTTCCCGAAGTTCCTCTCGAAAGGAAATTGACTTTGGAATTGATCTCCTTCTAGATACCCAATATATCTATATTCCTCCTTATAAAATGTCTCTAGCAAAGCTTAATGAATTGAAAGAGCAGTTGAGAGACCTTCAAGATAAGGTTTTCATCAGACCTAGTATTTCCCCTTGGGGTTCACCAGTGTTGTTCGTAAAGAAGAATGATGGTTTTCTTAAAATGTGCATTGACTATAGGCAGTTGAACAAGGTCACAATCAAGAATAAGTATCCCATCCCCAGGATTGATGACTTGTT
>NW_006239148.1:729015-729623 GCF_000226075.1 Solanum tuberosum | reverse complement strand
GCAGAGCATACCATTCAGACCTTAGAGGATATGTTGAGGGCATGCGTGATCGATTTCAAGGGTAGTTAGGATGATTACATACCTCTTATAGAGTTTGCCTACAATAATAATTACCATTGCAACATCCAGATGGCCCCTTATGAGGCATTATATGGGCGTAGATGTAGATATCTAGTTGAAAACCCCAACTCTTAAGTCAGTCCCAACAGTGAATGAGTTCCTAGAAGTGTTTCCAGAAGATCTTCCCAGAGTTCCTCGATTTGATAGGGCCAGATTCAGTTCATGATGCTGTGGAGAAAGTGCAACTCATTAGAGATAGACTAAAAGGGAAATTGACTTTGAAATTGATCTCCTTCCAGATACCCAGCTTATCTCTATTTCTCCTTACATAATGATTCCAACTGAGCTTAAGGCATTGAAAGAGCAGTTGAAAGACCTTCTAGATAAGGGCTTCATCAGACCTAGTATTTTGCCATAGGGTGCACCAGTGTTGTTCGTTAAAAAGAAAGATGGTTCTCTCAGAATGTGCATTGACTATAGGCAGTTGAGCAATACTTGATGACTTGTTTGACCAACTTCAGGGTGCTAGTCATTTATCAAAGATAGAC
>NW_006239148.1:726579-727694 GCF_000226075.1 Solanum tuberosum | reverse complement strand
GACTCTATTTGGGTGATTGTTGATAGAGTTACTAAGTCTGCACGCTTTTTGGCTGTCAAGACTACAAATTCGGTAGAGGACTACGCCAAGCTTTACATTAATGAGATAGTCAGGTTTCATGAGGTTCCTTTTTCTATCATCTCAGATAGAGGTCCTCCGTTTACCTCTCATTTCTGGAAGTCATTTTAGAAGGGTCTTGGTACTTACGTTAATCTTAGCACAACATTTCATCCGCAGATGGATGGTCAGGCAGAGCATACCATTCAGACCTTAGAGGATATGTTGAGGGCATGCGTGATCGATTTCAAGGGTAGTTAGGATGATTACATACCTCTTATAGAGTTTGCCTACAATAATAATTACCATTGCAACATCCAGATGGCCCCTTATGAGGCATTATATGGGCGTAGATGTAGATATCTAGTTGGTTGGTTTGAAGTAGGTGAAGCAGATTTGATAGGGCCAGATTCAGTTCATGATGCTGTGGAGAAAGTGCAACTCATTAGAGATAGACTCAAGACAGCCCAGAGTCGCCAGAAGTCCTATGCAGATGTAAGAAAAAGGGAATTAGAGTTCCAAGTTAATGATTGGGTTTTCTTGACAGTGTCACCTATGGAAGGGGTGATAAGGCAAGAAAGGGAAGCTCAGTCCTAGATATGTAGGCCTTTACAAGAGTGCTAGTATTGTTCGTGAAGAAGGAAGATGGTGCTCTCAGAATGTGCATTGACTATAGGCAGTTGAGTATTCGGTTTTTCACACTTTGTTGCTGAAGAAGTGTGTGGGTGATCCAACATCTATAGTGCAATACTTGATGACTTGTTTGACCAACTTCAGGGTGCTAGTCATTTTTCAAAGGTAGACCTGATCAGATCGGGTTATCATCAGCTCAAAGTTAGAGATAGTGACATTCTGAAGACAGCCTTTAGAACTTGGTATGGTCATTATGAATTCATAGTTATGTTATTTGGACTAACCAATGCTCCTGCAACTTTCATGGATTTGATGAACAAGGTGTTCAAGTAGTACTTGGACTGTTCGTTAGCATCTTTATTGATGATATCCTCATTTACTCTAGGAATGAGGAAGAACATGCGAGTCATTTGAGAGTTGTTCTG
>NW_006239148.1:724270-724569 GCF_000226075.1 Solanum tuberosum | reverse complement strand
GAAATAAAAAAGTCGCTTCAGTCAAGGTTTTGTGGAGGAGCAATGCTCCTGCAACTTTCATGGATTTGATGAACAAGGTGTTCAAGTAGTACTTGGACTGTTCGTTAGCATCTTTATTGATGATATCCTCATTTACTCTAGGAATGAAGAAGAACATGCGAGTCATTTGAGGGTTGTCCTATAAACTCTCAAAGATCGCCAGTTATTTGCTAAGTTTAGGTAAATTCAATTTTAGAATCATGTTCCTTCAGTTTGTACTTGCATTTTCAGCGTATTTGCATGTTCTTGGAACTAAGTTC
>NW_006239148.1:723704-724014 GCF_000226075.1 Solanum tuberosum | reverse complement strand
AAAACTAGGTTGACTACAACTCCCATTTTGACTCTACCAGAGGGTTCAGACGGTTATGTTATCTATTGTGATGCATCCAGAGTTGGCCTAGGTTGTATGTTGATGCACTGAGGTAAGGTGATAACTTATGCTTCTAGACAACTTAAGGTGGATGAGAAGAACTATCCAACTCATGACCTCGAGCTTGCAGTAGTGGTGTTTACACTTAAGATTTGGTGACATTACTTGTATGGTGTTCACGTAGATGTGTTCACACACCATAAGAGCCTTCAGTATGTGTTCACCCAGAAAGAGTTGAATCTTCGCCAGA
>NW_006239148.1:712150-723675 GCF_000226075.1 Solanum tuberosum | reverse complement strand
TGTGAAGGATAGTCTCACTTATGAAGAGGTACCAGTTGAAATCCTTGATCGTCAAGTTCGAAGGTTGAGAAATAAAAAAGTCGCTTCAGTCAAGGTTTTGTGGAGGAGTCAGTCCATTGAGGGAGCTACTTGGGAAGCAAAAGCAACCATGAAGGCCAAGTATCCTCACCTATTTTCTTTCGATTCCACTCCAGCTTGAGGTAATAGTTCCTCTTCAGGTTTTTAGTCATTCATGCGCAGTTTCAGTCTTAGCATCATGTTCCTTCAATTTGTACTTCCATTTTCAACGTATTTGCATGTTCTTGGAACTTAGTTCAGTCAGAAATTAGTTTTAGTGATTTTGTGGTAGGTTTGCAGCTCTTTCCCTCCTTATCAGCTAATTAGTCTTCATTCGAGGATGAATGTTCCCAAGGGGGAGATAATGTAACACCCCGTATCCGAAAACAGACCTCAAGGAAGATTTCCAGAAGTTACAGGTGCAACCCACGGTAGCCACCCATGGACCATAGGGTGACCTACGGCCCGTGATGGTGGTCCGTGGTTCACATCTGCAAACCCTCAGACTCAGCCCCAAAAATCTTTCTAAGTGTTGGCTCACGGCCGGAACCACGGACCGTGGTCTGTGTCCGTGGATCTGAACCCCCCCATTTCAGCCTCCAGTCACGATTGACAGTTGACTAGCATAGACCGTTAGTCGATCGATGGTCCTTCGGTAACCCCGACAATAGTTAAGTCAGGGGTCTTTTGGTCTTTTCCTTATGCGTTGGACCCTTAAACTACATCGTTTAAATCCTAAACTACATAGTTTTAGTCAGTTTTTGCCTAGAAACATAACTAGAACTTACCTAAGTCAAATCATTCAACAAAACTTAGAAAAATTAGAGCGTAAGAGGAGAAAGAGGTTAAGAAACCTAGTTCAAGAATGCATCAAGGTTCCATCGTTCCAGCCCCGAAATCGAAAGATTTCTCCGTGGAATTCGTCACCAGGTATGTGGGATTTCACTAGTGGGTTCCTTTCGCCCATTAGGTCCCTAGATTTCAGTCAGAATCTTGATTCCCTTAATATTATCTAGACTTATGGTTTCTTGAATGTTAGAATTGTTGGCTTTTAGCTGTTAGAATGATCCAAATCGTATTATCAGGAATTCAGTATCGTTATTGCCCAGGTTCATGCATAAACTCTTGACCCTAGCTATGTAGTTTTTTTAGTTCATGAATTACACATGCTAGGACAGATAATCCAGTTATATATAAACTTGCCTCAGTTTTCGAATGCATTATTATCAGAATATTAATGTTGCATTCTCAATTTGCATGTTAGTATTTTGAGCTATCCAGTATTACAATATTTTAATCATAAAGTGTTAATTACTTAATCATGTCGAAAGCTTAATATCGAGTGGACTAGGGTCAATCACCCTCAAGTCCTAGAACTACGTGCCCCATAGGTTGTAAGACCCCTTTGTGGGCATCATTTTAGTGATCACGCCAGCATGCCTGTATACCTCTGGCAGGGTATATTGGGTCCTCTCGATGGGGCGTTTACATCGGACTCCACATTTAGCTCATGTGGCTTTACGTCGGTTATTAGTAGGACCCTTACTATTCAGTCAGATTCTATTGCATTGACCATGTTATCAGTATAGTTTAGTAGTTATTCTCAACATGTTATAAACTTGGTCATTGCTTCAGTTTAACCATGTTTAGTATTTCCAGTATCTTATTATGTTCAGATTATATCATTGTTTATTTTCTTGTTCAGTTATGTTATTATTCAACTCTATTCTATCATGCATGCTCAGTATCTTTCAAGTAGTGACGCATACTCTGCGCTACATCTTCTCGTGATGTAGGTGCAGCTCTTCAACAGTCAGATCATGATCCACAGTTTAGCAACATCAGTGGTGAGTCCTCATTCTTCGAGGACTAGTGACATGATTATCTTTCTTGCTTTTAGTTTTAGTTTCAATTTTTGCTAGATTTAGCTGGGGCATGTCCCAATACTTCTAATCAGTTTAGAAGCTTATTTCAGACATAGTTAGTTTTGAGCTTTAGTGTTAGAGTTTGACTTTTCATTTGGATTCAAACTCTCAGTTTCTTATATTCAGATTTAGTATATGGGTATTCCCTATTTTTTTAGATTCTTCTATGATTTAGCTTCAACATAGTGTTTATTTATTTAGTTTACTTGAGTATGCTTATGATATGCCATCAGGGTTAGCTTGGGGTCACTCATGATCCTAGGTCCCGTGTCCACGTCTAGGGGGTAGCCTCGGGGCGTGACAATTCATAGGGGAAACATCATAAAAGCATTGTAAATCATCAATTCATGCATATTTAAACATAATTCAATCATTAAGGTTAATAATCAAAAGAACCCATGGTAATTGAAGAAAACCCTAGCTAATTTGGGGAATTCTACCTTTTGAAAAAGAGGAATTTAGGGACTCCATGAATGAAAGATATTCATGGATTAAAACTACCATACCTCAAGTCCAATTGCTTATCTTCAATGGAGGAATTGAAACCTTAGCTTGAAACCCTAGGTGAATCCTTCTTCTTCTTCAAGTTTTTGAGAGGAGATTTGGTTTTCTTTTGGAAATTTGGAAGAATCAATTAAATTGGGTGAATTTAGGGGTAAAAAGACTTATATAGGGGTCCTTGACTTAGTCAAATGACATAGTATAGGAATTAATTAATTAGGAAAAGACCCAACTGACCTTGAAAAATAACTGGCAGCTACCACTGACGGACCCCAATCGACGGATCGTGGTCTGACCTACTGTCCGTACAGGTGGACCATTGTTGGTCATCAAAGACTTGGTTTTAGGGGCTTCGAACTACAAACCTTGACCAGGGACCGTGGTCTGACCTACGGTCCATAGGTCTTGTCCCTCAGACTGTGGCTAGGAGGGCCTAACCATGGACCACACCTACGGTCTGTGGTTCCATTCACAGACCATGGGTGGCCGGCGTGGTTTGGTACCTACAACATCTGGAAAGCTGCAATTTGGCATAGTTCGGATACAGGGTGTTACAACCTATTACTATTATAATAAAAAAAAAATTATAAATAATCTAATCCTAGTCGTAATATAATCCTAATCGACTTCAGCTAGTACAACAAGTAGCAGCCTAGTAGATATAAGTAGTCTAATCCTAGTGTGATTCCAAATCTACAGCAGTGTTGTAAACACGTGTGATGTAAACACGTCAGTAAGCTTCTTTGGACCTAATCCTTTGACATGTTCCAATCATCAACTTCCTTCATCTTCAACAGTCACAAGGTGAGAGAGTGTCCTTTACTCGCTACTAAGGAAAAGTATGGTAGGCAAACTCAGTCTAGTGTTTGTGGTTCGGTGATCCTCATTAGAATATGTTCTATGCACTTATGAGTCGATATGATTATGAGGGTTCTTTGGATGTTGCAACTCATATGTTGAAAGTCTTTCATCTTGATTTGTATGCTTTACTTGATTTGGGTGCTACATTGTATTATGTTACTCCCTGTGTGGCTATGAGATTTGATGTCAGTCCCAATATTCTTTTCGAACCTTTTTAAGTCTGTACACATGTTGGTGATTCTATTATTGCTAAACAAGTTTATAGAAATTGTCCTATTTCTGTTTCTCATAGTCACTCATGTTGATTTGGTAAAGCTTGATATGCTATACTTTGATGTTATTATTGGGATGTATTGGCTTCATTCTTGTTATACTTCCATAGATTGTAGGACCTTATTTGTTACATTCTAGGTTTTGAACGAACCTATCTTAGAATGTAAAAGGAAAATTCTGCTCCTAAGGGTCAGTTCATATCTTGCCTAAAGGCTAGGAAAGTGATTTCTAAAGGTTGTATCTACATCTTGTTAAGGTTAAGGATACAGATTCCGAAACCCCTACTCTTGAGTCAGTTTTGATCGTAAATCAATTGAAAGATTTATTGGATAAGGGTTTCGTTAGACCAAGTATCTGACAATGGGGTGCTACAATGTTATTTGTTCAAAAGAAGGATGGTTCATTTTGTATGTGCATTGAATATTGACAATTTAATAAGGTTACCATAAAGAATAAGTATTTTATTCCAATAATTGATGACTTGTTTGATCAAATCCAAGGTGCGAGTTTCTTTTCAAAGATTGACCTATGATCGAGTTATCATCAGTTAATATTAAAGAAAAAAGAAATTTTGAATACATCTTTCTGAACTCAGTATGGTCACTATGAGTTTTGTGTGATGTCGTTTGGTTTGACTAATGCCCCAGAAATATTCATGGACTTGATGAATAGTATCTTCAAACAATATCTTGACATGTTTGTAATTGTGTTTATTGATAATATTTTGATTTACTCACAGAATGAGGATGAACATGTTGAGAATTTAAGGACTATGTGGAAAATTCTCAAGGATCGTCAATTGTTTGCTAACTTTGGAAAATGCTAGTTTTGGTTGAGGTCCATTGCTTTCCTTGGTCATATTGTCTCCACTCTCTGGTGAAGATATACAAATTAGTCATAAGAAGACTGAGGCAGTTAAGAATTTCCCTAGACATTTGTCCGCTTCATATGTATGTAGTTTTGGGTTTGTATAATTATTATAGAAGGTTTGTGGAAGAATTTTTGTCTATTGCTTTGCCTTTGACAATGTTGACCCAAAAGAAGGTGAAATTTCTATGGTCGGAAGCTTGTGAGAAGATTTTACAAGAGTTAAAGGATAGACTCATTTCAGTCCCTATTTTAACATAACCGAAAAGGTCAGATGGTTTTGAGGTTTATTTTGATGCTTCTCGGATTGGTCTTGATTGTGTTTTTATGCAAAATGGTAAAGTCATTGCTTATGCTTCAAGGCAATTGAAGGTGAAAACAAATAATTATCCGACTTATTATTTGGAGCTAGTGGTGGTAGTGTTTACTTTAAAGAGTTGGAGACATTACCTATATGGTGTTTATGAGGATGTCTTTACATACCTAAGAGCTTGAAATCTGTAGTCACTTAAAAGTACTTGAATCTTCACCAAATGAGATGGCTTGAGCTATTGAAAGATTACGACATGAGTGTCCTCTATCATTCAGGTAAAGTGAATGTGGTGGCAGATGCTCTTAGTAGACTATTGATGGGTAGTGTTGCTCATGTTGAGGATGGTAAGAAAGAGCTAGTTTGCGATGTTCATAGATTGGTGTGATTGGATGTTTGCTTGGTTAATTCTAATGAGGGTGGTGTGATTGTTCAAAATGGTTCAGAATCGTCTTTTATTTCTAATGTAAAGGCTAAGTAAGATCTTGATAAGGTTATGGTTGATTTGAAGAAATGAGCTTCTGAAAAAACCATTGAGGCTTTCTCCGAAGGGGGAGATAGTGTCTTTTGATACCAAGGTTGATTATTTGTTCCCAATGTTAATGAGTTAAGGAACAATATTTTGGTAGAAGCTCACAGTTCTTTATTTTCTTTTCACCTAGGATCTACTAAGATGTACCATGATTTATAGGAGGTCTATTGGTGGAATGGAATGAAGAAGAATATTGAGGAATTCATGGCTAAGTGTCCTGATTCTCAACAAGTAAAAGTTGAGCATCAAAAACTGGGTGGTTTGGCTCTAAATATTAGTATTCCTACTTGGAAATGGGAAGATTTGAATATGGACTTTGTTAGGGTTTACCTCGTACTCGTTGTTTGTTTGACTTGATTTGGGTTATTATGGATCGATTGATGAAGTTGGATTACTTATTCCCCTAAAGACTTCATTTTCAGCCAAAGATTATGCCAGGCTCTGTATTTGGGAAAAGGTGAGGTTGCATGGAGTTTCTTTGTCCATTATCTCCGATTGTGGTACTCAATTTACATCTCCATTTTGGAGGTTGTTCCAAAAGGTTCTTGGTACTCAAGTGAAGCTTATCATGGTTTTTCATCCTTAGACTGATGGATAAGCCGAGCATACGATTCATACTTTGGAAAATATGTTGAGAGCTTATGTGTTTGACTTCAAAGGTAATTGGGATGATCACTTGCCTTTGATCGAGTTTTCTTATTATCTCTTGAGTATCCAAATGGTTCCATTTGAGGCTCTCTATGATAGGTGATGTAGGTATCTTATTGGTTGGTTTGAAGTTGGTGAAGTCGCTTTGATAGGGCCCAATTTGGTGCATGAGGCTATGGAGAAGGTTCAACTTATTTGAGAAAGGTTTAAAATGGCTCAAAGGTGACAAAAGTCTTATGTCGATGTTAGAAGAAGAGAGCTTGAATTTGATGTTGATGATTAGGTTTTACTTGAAAATTTCACCCATGAAAGGTGTGATGAGATTCAGAAGGAAATTGAAGTTTAGTCCCTAATATGTGGGCCTATAACAAAATTTTAGGTGTGTTAGCAATGTTGCTTATGAATTAGAGTTACCTACCGATTTGCTAATGGTACATCTAGTATTCCATGTCTCGTTGTTGAAAAGGTGGGTTGGAGATCTGATGTCTTTAGTACCATTAGAAATAATGTGATTTAAGGAAAGTCTTTCGTACGAAGAAGTTTCGGTAGAGATTTTGGATTGTCAAGTTTGGAAATTGATAAATAAAGAAGTTGCTTCTGTGAAAGTTCTTAGTTGAGGGTTTTACTTGGGAAGCCGAAGATGATATGATGTACACGTATCCTCAGCTCCTATTCCAGCTTGAGATATTAGTTCCTCGTGGTTCATTCTTTCCAATTCATGCGTTTTAGTGATTCTTATGTTTCCAAATGCATACATGTTCATGAAAACTTGATTTTGAGTTATGATTTAGTTTGTAGTAATTTCTCCTTGTTTATGTGCATTTTGATGTGATTTGCATTCATGTTGGGAAGTTAGTTTCTCTCCCTACCTATTCATGCTAATTTGAGTCCCATTCGAGGACGAATATTCCCAAGGGAAAGATATTAAAACACCTCGAAAATTGGACAGTTAGATTGTTAAGCAAAAGTTGCAGAAATTTCTTTTGAGGCAGATTCTACGGAAGCCGCCTACGAACTGTAGGTAATTCTACGAGCCATAGGAAGGGATTCAAAGGAGTTGGGTTGATTTTTGGAAAATATCAAGTGTTTGATGATAATCTCTGGATGAATAGGATGAGTCGTAAGAATTTTTGCGGACCGTAGAACGGTTTTGTACAAGCTGTTTAGACATTGTGAGAATTGAAATTAAAGTTAGGTTCTACATACCATAGTTAATACAATGACCAATAAGAAGGTTTTATGGAAAGTTGGATGGATTTTGGGTTCCAGTAGTTAGTCTACGGTTGACCACTATGGTCAGTAGAAATTTCTTAATTGAGGGTGCTTTGGTCTTTCCCAACCCAATGAATTCTAAAATATGTCGTTTTGGCCCTACTACTACCCCTAAAACTGCTTTTACTCTTCAAAACCTAATCCATTCCCTCCCATTCACTAAAACTCACAAATCTCTCAAAGGGTTTCTTTTCCAATTCTCTCTCAAGCTCCAAGGAAGAAGAGTAGGGTTTCAAGAGCTTCAAGGTTTATTCCTCCGTTTCTTTTGGACTTTGATTGCTAAGATATGTGGGAATTCAGCAATGGACTCCTTGGTTCCAAAATAAGCTTAAATTTTCCAATTCAATTTCACCCAATTATCTAGGGTTTCATTCTATTATTCATGGATCCAAATTATGATTCAGTTGTTATTATTTGATCTTAATATGTATGATTTGATTCAATAACATGGTTTTCAATTGATTTCATATGGACCAATGTTTTATACATGATTATGACTATGGACTTATGAACTTCTATTTATGAATTGATTATGAATTCATGCATGTTTTATGAAAGGGAAAAGGCATAAATTCCCCCCCTAAACTTGTCCTGAAAAGTCAGTTACACGCTTAAACTATTATGATGACCTATTACACACCTTTACTATTTAAAACTGAATTTAATACCACCCTGAGACGTGTAACACCATTCTCACAGCATGTAGTGTATTACACTCGCTGCCACGTAAGCACTACGTCAGGTTTTATAATTTCTTATATTCTTTTTGCTTTCTTTTCTTTATTAATTAACTTTCTTTTAGTTAAATATTTTTTACTCTAATAAATCTCTAATTAATTATTAAATTTTTATAATAATTATATCTTCTTTATCACTAAATTCCACCCACTTTATCTCTAATCTTATCGGAAAAATCATTCATTAGATTTATATCATGATTTTCTCTGTCTTCTCCGGCGAAGAACAACCAACTCATCACCACCATGAGCCCACCTCCACAACTCCATTCGTTCTTCTTTTCCGACAAACCATTCGCCACCAAATAATCACCTAAACCACCATAAAACAACCACTCAAAATCCAAATCAATCACCGAAAAACACCAAATCATACCTCATTACCTTATCCCTTTGCGATTGTATTCTTTTGATTTCTTTTGCAAGTGTGTCGGCGAGCTCAAAGCTTCAGCCATTGCTCCGATGAAGTTCCAAAGAGCTCCACACATCTGAACAACCAACAAATAACCACAACCAACAACACCAGTAGTACTACACTCTCGTCTTTGTGAATATTTGAGGTTGTGATGAAAAATAAAGAAAGAAGAAGAGAGGGTAATGGGTGGGGAAAGAAGGTTTTTATTTTTTAATTCTTTTTTTAACTTTAGTTTTTTCTGACGCACTAGTTTTTTTTATTTTTTATTTTTATTTTGTCACGTCAGTTTTAGGGAGTAAATAAATTCACTTTTGAGTAGTAAAGGTGTGTAATAGGTCGTCATGATAGTTTAAGTGTGTAACTGACTTTTCGAGACAAGTTCAAGGGGGAATTAAGATTTGGTGACATTACTTGTATGGTGTTCACGTAGATGTGTTCACACACCATAAGAGCCTTCAGTATGTGTTCACCCAGAAAGAGTTGAATCTTCGCCAGATGAGTTCGAGACAAGTTCAAGGGGGAATCTATGCCTTTTCCCTTTATGAAATTGAAGATTTATGACTAAAGGATGTTTTAAGATGAAATTTCAATGATTTGTGAAAGGTTTTCTCAGATATTCAAGAAATTATGATTTAGATACTTAGAAAGAAAGTGTCTTACGAACAAGTTTATGAAATCATAATTTGAAAGGAGCTACTCTATTATGACTTATGATGGGATTGGTAATCTTTTATTATTGATGCCTTTCCAAGTACTTTTATATGATTATGATTATGTTTTCCATTGGGATTTACTTAGTATTGAAAGACTTTGAGATGGAGGCACTCCCGTTAGTAGAGGTCAGGTCTCTAGAAGCAATATCATTGTCCGTAACTACGTGCCCTGTTGGATTATCTTAAATGATTTAGCTAGTGGATCCACCATAGTAATAATAAATGAGACGGAGTGCTACCTTGGCAAATAGATTCTCCTTTTCAGTATGAGGGTCATACTGGATTCCATGTTATAGTTCATATGGTCTTATAGTCTTTTAACGGTAAATATCCCGCAAATGAACGGCATTTTCTTCAAAAAGTCTATTCAAAGTTTTAATTTATGATTTTCAAGTATGCATTGACCTTGTTCATGATTTGTAATTTTCTCTTTCTAAAGGCTTTTATTTCGTTTACTTGGTCATGCATATCATGTTTTAAATCTTGTCATATTATCATGTTTGTGTTTATTCATGTTTTCCCCATACTTAGTACATTCACTATATTAATGCATATTTGTACCTATATCATCTGATAATATAGGGTTTGACGCTCCTCCTCCCGGGCGTTCTTAGATCAGGATTGCTTAGATTGATCACTCAAATTGGTGAGTTCTCATGGTTCGAGGGTAAATCCATAGATACCTTTATTGCTTTTATGGTCATTTTAGTTCTAGACTTGGACGTGATGTATGAGTTATGTACCAACCACCACTATAATGTTAGAAAGGCCTATGTCAGACTTGGTAGTATTTCATGGATTTCTTATGTACTCTACTGCTATCATTTATGTCATCTTATGACTTGATACTTATATCGATTATATCTTTTGAATTATATTTTATTACGCCATGCTTATGTCAAGTGGTTTGTTTAGGGCCTTTGGGATCTTAATTGCCATGTCATGTCTAGGATGTACTTTAGGTCGTGACAATATGCATGTGCACCACATAAATAATTACGCCAAATCTTCAATACAAATACTACAACTTCTAATTCAAGATCGTGAGTTGGATAGTTCTTCTTGTGGGTCTTAAGCTGTCTTGAGGTATAAGTGATAAACTTACCATTCTGCATAAAAAAACCAATTAAAACTTTGGCAGCATTACAATAAACCAGAAAACCATTTGTACCATCTAGCAAGGTCAAGAATAGACCAGAAGTCAATCAAGCCTTCAACTCCTGAAAGCTCTTCTCATAGACTTCAAACCATTGGAACTTGCCTTTTTCTGTGTCAATATGGTCAATGGGACGCTGTCACGCCCCGAGCTACTCCCGAGACGCGGACACGGGACCTAGGACCCCAAGTGATCCCAAGCTAACCCTACTGGCATGATCATGAGCATACTAAAGATAATAAACTGATGCGGAAGCTAAATCATAAAGTAAGTCTGAAATGATAGGGAATACCCATAAACTATAACTGAGATAAATGAAAACTTGATGAGTTTAATACAAAGAAGATATTAACTCAATACTAAGCTGAATCTAACTATGTCTGAAATAAACCTCTAAACTGACTAGAAGTGCTGGGACATACCCCAGCTAAATCTAGCAAAATTGAAACTAAAGACTAAAAGCGATAAAGATAAACATGTCACTAGTCCTCGAAGAATGAGGACTCACCACTAATGTTGCTGAACTGACGATCGAAAATCGATCTAAGCGTGATCTGGATGCTGAGAACCTGAACCTACATCATGAGAAGATGTAGCGCACGTATGCGACAATACTCGAAAGGTACTGAGCATGCATGATAGAGTAAAGCTGAATAACATATAACTGAACAAAGTAATAAAACAATGAAATAATCTAAACATGATATAGATACTGAAAATACTGAATACTGAGCTAACTGATGCAATGACCAAATTTATAACATGCTGAGACTGAATACTGACTGTACTGAAATATGGTCAATGCAATAGAGTCTGACTGAACTGTGGGAGCTACTAATAACCTACATAAAACCACATGAGCTAAATGTGGAGTCCGATGTATACGCCACATCGAGAGGACCCAATATACCTATAGAGGCATGACTGGCGTGATCACTAAACTGATGTTGCCCACAGAGGGGACTTACACCTACGTGGCTCGTAGTTCTGGGACTATATGGGTACGCTGAAACCCTAGTCCAACTCGGTATTATGCTACTCCCAATGAATTAAGTAGTTAACTGGTTATGACTGAATTTCTGTAAATACTGGATAGCTCGAACTGAACATGCAAACTGAGAATGCAACAATTAATCTGATAATGATGCATTCATAAACTGAGGCATGTATAACTGAATACTGAAGTATCTGACCTAGCATGTGTAATTCAAGAACTAAAGAAATACATAGCTAGGGTTCTGAAATTCATGCAAGAAAC
>NW_006239148.1:691054-711532 GCF_000226075.1 Solanum tuberosum | reverse complement strand
CTCATCTACGGTTAGACCTACGGACCGTGGATCAAATGACGGTCTGTGATGGTCGACCGTAGTTTGTGTCAGAGGCTGGGTAAAGGAGGTCTCAATCCACGAACACAGACCACGGACCGTGGTCTGATCTACGGACCGTGGGTCTGTCCGTGAGTCGGGACTTAGCCAATTTTCTGAGCTGGGTCTGGGAGGGGTTTCAGTGGTGAACCACGGACCACCAGCACGGGCAGTGGTTTGACCTACGGTCCGTGGATGGCAACCGTGGGTTGCACCTGGAACTTCTCAAAATCTGCATTTTTGGTCTGTTTCGAATACGGGGTGTTACAGACGCAATAGATGAGAAGCCCTCCACAAATCTTCTATAATTACTGGATAATCCCAAAAAGCTCCTAATGTCAATCGGAGTACTGGGCCTAGGACAATTCTTCACTGCCTCAATCTTCTAAGAGTTAACCAGAATACCCTCATTGGGAACAATATCCCCAAGAAATGCAACTAGTTTTAACCAAAAGTTGTACTTAGATAATTCAATGAACAATTGACAATCCTTGAGGATTTGAAGATTAATTCTAAGGTGACCAATATGCTCTTCCGTACTATACCTGTAAATCAAGATATCATCTATGAAAACGATAAAAAACATGTCACGGTACTGTTTGAACACTATGTTCATGAGTTCCATAAAAGTTGCAGGAGTATTAGTTAGTCCAATTGACATTACGATAAATTCATAATGACCCTATCGAGTTCAAAAAGTTTTTTTTGGAATGTCACACTCTGTAACCTTCAATATATGGTATTCGGATCTAAGATCAATCTTAGAGAAACATGTGGCACCCTAAAGTTGGTCAAACATGTCATCAATTCTAGGAAGATAATACTTATTCCTAATTGTGACCTTGTTCAACTGGTGATAACTCACACATATTATGAGAGAACAATCTTTCTTATGCACAAAAAGAACTAGAGCAACCAAGGTGAGACACTAGGTCTGATAAAACCCTTATCAAGGAGATCTCTTAACTGCTCTTTTAATTTTTATAACTCTACTAGAGGTATTTTATATGTAAGAATAGAGATGGGTTGAGTGTTTTGAAGAACATCAATTCCATAGTCTGTTTCCATATCAAGAGGAACTCCGGGGAGATCTTTAAGAAAGACCTTGTAGAAACTCATTATCAACAGAAACTTACTCAATGGATGGACATCAACATTGGAATCCTTGACTCAGACTAGATGATATATGCAACCTTTGAAAACCATTTTTCTATCTTTAAGGTATGAAATAAAATTATCTTAGACACTACTGCACTCCATTTCCCATTCCATGACAAGCTCAGATGGAAATTGAATCTTTACAATTCTAATTTGATAGTCAACTATAGCATTACATGCATATAACTATTCCATACCCATAATGACATCAAAATCAATCATCTCCAACTCAACCAAATTGATCTTGGTACCTCTATGACATCTAGAGACTATGCAATTTCTGTAGACTTGTCTAGCTTTGACAAACTCACCGACAAGAGTAGAAATAGTAAAGGGTTCATTAAGTTGTTCGAGACTCATTCTGGAAATCTCAGCAACATCAATCAATGATTAATATGCATAATATTCCACTTACGAGATGAATAGTAGAAACCTAAAATCTTGAATTATAACTCAAAGTCAATAGCCAAGAATCAAAGTTATGATTTCTCTCAGAATTCAAGAATAAATCAAATGACTTCTTTTCTTTAAGTATCAAACCAGAAAATAAGAAAAAAAATGTAATCGAAAACCTAGGAAAAGTATGTACAGTCATTAAAAACCTATCCTAAACAAACTATGAAAACACTCTTCAACAACTTCCAAGGACACAGTCTATGGATCGTAGATGGTTTCACGAGTCGTGGACTCCTCTCGCAGAAATAAGAAAAATCTTCAAGGGTGGGACTTTTTTCATAGACAAGATCTATTATTTGTGGAAGCTTCTATGGATCGTGGTCCTCACTCGTAGATCAAGTCTCTTTTGCGCACCTATTGTATCTTACCTATGTTCACCATTTACGGTTTGTGAACATGTTTGCAACTCATGAGTTCCACTTGTAAATCTCAGGACTTTTTTGCATACTTTATGATTCTCATCTATAATCTCTATCTACGACTCGTGAAAGTGTTTACGAATCTTAACTTCCACTCATGAGAATCATATTTTTTTAATAGTCTCCGATCTCATCTATGAGGTCATCTACAACGTGAAATGTCTTCGTGAATTCCAAAAATTGACTAACATCATCTTATTTTTCGTACAAAGCTTTTGAATCCAATTTTCGTGCAAAATATCTACAAACCACATCAAATCTACTAATAACACAAAAGAATATACACCAATTCTAAGCTTTAAGCATCAAAAGTGTCGTAAAATCACGATACATCACTTCTATATCAAAATCTCTCATCCAAGTACCTGAGTTCATTCCAATTGATTTCCAATCATTCTAAAGGCCAAATGAATTAATTTTTAATCTCAAAAGGACATGTAAAACTACATAAATATGAAACAAATTTGGGAGGTGTTACAAAAAGTTGGGGTTGAGACTTTAATTTTTTTATTATTTAATCACGTCCGTATATTATTTTGATTTTTATATTTGGGTGGATGGTTGGCTTCCCTATCGGTGGATTAGGATGTGCGTGATCAAGACCTTTGGGATTTTGGGTCATACAAAAGTTATTTTTCCTTGTAACCGAAAATATTTCCTTGGAAACTATGATTAAGAATCTAAAACTAAAGATATTTTTTTTTTCAAGAAAACATCGCCCTTTATACTAAACTCGTGAGAGGAATAAACGACAAAAGTATACATTGTCTTGAATTAAGAAAGGAAAAAAGCAATTATTAGGTCAAATAAAAATTATAAGTAGGAAATATAAATATATCTCAGTCCTTGAGTAATACATATATTCTAGTTTTTACCCCTATAAAGTTCTGACTTAACATCATTAGCCTTCAATTAAATAAATGTGCAATTGTAATCTCTCAAACTAACAAAAGTTAAAATGTCAAGAAAAAAAAAAAAAAAAAGAGAAAAAATAAGATATCTTCCAATTATAAATGCTCAAAGAGTTATTTATCTCAAAGTTCTTTCAAATTTCAACATAAAAATGACAAGTCATTTACCAATGTCCATTGTTATCTTTCTACTTCGAAGTCTTGAGTTAATGTTTTCAATTCTTTTTGTAACTGTAATATTTTCAATTCTTTTGGTTGAACTAATTCCTCTTGTCAGTTCTTAAATCTTTACATAATTAATAGAAATTTAAAACTAAATATGGATAAAAAAAGAGATAAGAATACAACAAATCTACTAACTGTTGATGATCATTAATCATGACATCTTTAATTGATAATCAGTAAAAAGCTCCTCCTAGTAAAAGCCCTTAACTAAACTGAAGCATAGATGTTGGTCCAAATTTTAATAGAGCAAGAAGACAAGGTGTAAAAATATATGACTCCGTTAAATATTCAACTTTCATTGGTATGAGGACCAAAACCTAATGATTATATTAATTAAAGATAAATTATGTAAAAATGAATTATAAAAGAACTAAAAGTGGACTAAACCTATAATATAAGGACTAAACCACTATTTAAACATACTCACTGACCATTGTAATTACTAGATAACACCCCCAAAAGAGTTAAATGTGTCTCCAATAAATTCAAGCTTCTATATAGAATATTAGTTTTTTTTTGTATCTCCTCTTCTCAAATTGCTGAAGGAATAGAAATTCAATGGCAACTGGTTATTATGGTATTATAGATGAAGTTCGGGTGGTGCTAGTTGATCCCGAAACAGAGAATGTCACTGAAATGGTGGATTTGCTGAAGTCTTATGACTACAAAGGTGACATCTCTACAAATATCTATTCAACTCAAAACTTTTGATTCTTTGATATAAATAAATTCGATTTGATTACCTTTTCAAAAGAGATTTAATTGATATTATGGTTGTTGTGATTGTAACATCAATTTCTTTTTAGATTTTAGTTATTGTCTAGTAAATCTTGAATTCATCTTTTCTTTATGTCATCACACCATTTCTATATTTGTTTTATTAATTAATAAATGTTTTTATGTGTTTATAGAAGAACAAAATTAGACTGTTTAGTCTTTGTTCTTGTTATAAGCATGTTAAACACTCGATAACCTTCCTCCATAAAAATTTATATGATTTTTCAAAGGAGGGGGGGGGGGGGGGGGGTGTTTAAATTTGTTAGTTATTTGTTGTGTCTCGATAATCTTATGTTAATATTTGTCTAGCTCCAATTTCAGTAGATGTTCTAGAAGTGCCACAATTTTATTTTAAGTTTAATTATTTAATCTTTATATATGTTTTTTACACTTGATTTTTTTTTGTAGAATAAGGGGAAATTTGTTCTTTTATAATTGATCGTCTGGCATAAAATCGGAGGAGAAGATTAATTAAATTCATCAAAAATATTTTTTGAAAATGTAGATATTTGAATTATATAAATCTATCTATCACTTTAAATTATATTATTTTTGTGGAGGAGGCGAAACAAAATTAGAGTGACAAAGAGGGAAGATAAAGAGCAAGATAATAAGGGTTGGAGTGGATTTTAAATGGGACGGGCTAATGGGTATTAAATTGTGTGATTTTCCATGGTGAATATTGATGTGAATTAGTCACGTGACAATTTTTTGTTTTTCACGTGGCGCGCTTGGTGGCATTAGTTAAAGTTAGGGGTATTTGTGAGCCAACAAAAAAGAAAAACAAACAAAGGGGTATTTTTAGCCAAAACACAAACGAATAATATTTTTGTTCCATTTCAGATAGTTAAGAGGTACTTTTGACCTTTTTCATTTTTAATTAAAAGTTTTCCTTTTAATTTAAAGGAATGTTTTTTGTTCCTTCTAAGAAAGTTCTTCAATATACCCCTATTATTTTATGCTTTTGATAGCGCGCCAATCTTAAATTTTAAACTTTTTTTATTTCCCCCCTTAATTTCAAAGGAATAAATTTGAATCTACTTTACTGAATACTAGTAAAATATTATGTATAATGATCAATCAATTTATTCCTCTATTTAAATTTGTTTAGACAATGGGAAATTTTCATAATATTTTTTAAATAAACATATAAATGTTACAAAATAAGTTTCAAACTTGAAAGATAGTGATGATAGCACCATTATTTTTCTTTTCCTACTCTACACAGATAGATTCAATAATTTATCAAAAATAATATTGTAAAGAGTTTTTTTTAGGTAAACTTGTCTAAGATTGAGATGTATTACAATATAAGTTGATTAATATGTGCAACTGCATAACCTAAAGAGTGCAATATAACTTGAAAATTATGATGGAATTTGTATATGAGAAATGAACAAATTTTCATGGTATTTAATATATATATATATATATATATATATAATTTTCTTTTCTGACTCTTAAGATGCATTGATGCAGTTATTACAGTTCGTACATCTTCAGAAGCAATGGAAATGCTCTCCAAAGGAGAGAAAAAAAGTGATGTGATTATAATCAGTGTTCATTCACCGAGTTTGGATTCTTTTAAGCTCTTGGCTCAAGCTGTGACCTTGGATATAATTTCACTATGTAAGTATTTATTCTATTCTTCCACTTATGACACTTACTGTGAGAAAAGTCAGTTACGTTTATAAATACACTACAAAAACCAACTACAAAATATGAAATTAAATTTTTTAGAGCTAAAGAATTGGTACAATTCACCGTTAAATATGAGTAGCAATGAATATTTTGTTGTTTAGTGACATTAGTTATTTGTTGTTAATGCCTATTTTATTTAGAAAATGATAAGTTATTATTTTGTAACACAACTTTTATAGTGAATATGCTTGAAATTAGCTATTCATATAGTGTTTAATACAATTAAATTCTAATTGTCAACTTCTTGAAATAATTATGCAGTTGTATGCGATGAATACAATGAACTCTTAGCAAAAAAGGCTTTGAAAGAAGGAGCATATCTTTTTCTACAAAGGCCACTAAATGAGGAAATTGTGAAATACTTGTGGCAATTTGTATTGAGGAGAAAAAATAGAAAGAGAGAAAGCGAAAAAAGGATCAGAAGATGGAGACAAGATGATTGTTAAGGATGTTGATACACATAATATGGATGGAGATAATGAAGAATTATCTAAAGAAACAAATGATGTGCCTAATACTGAGGAACATAGAAATAATATTCATGAAGTTGAAGACAATATCGTATCGAATGAAAAATACAAGCGGAGGAGGAAGAACAATAGAAAAGATATAAAAAAGGATAAGGTTATTAAGCAAAAGGACTGTGTAAAGTGGACTGCGGATCTTCATGCAAAATTCATGAAAAGTTTGGAACAATTAGGTGAGGGAAGTAAGTTTACTTTTCAATTAATTAAATTTCTTCTCAATTTATTTATACATAGAGATATGAACAATGAAAATTCATACTTACAACTAACATCATCTTGTTTGAAGTAAAGGTGTAGTGATTGTTGTATTTACATTACCATGTATTGATTTAGAAAAAATATAGCTATTAAACTAAAATTATGGTCTTATGAAACATGTAGAATGTTACCCAAAGGATATGGTGGAGGTTATGGATGTGCCTGGTCTTACCAGGATGCAGGTAGCGAGTCATTTACAGGTACGTACATCCTTAAAAAAATTAAGTGGTTAATCATGTACCTTTTGTGTGTGTTTGTCAAGTGAAAAGGTACTTGGCAAAACAAAATATTTTTATAGTTATTTTCTCATTTTTGGTTAGTAAAAAATATTTTGTTTGTAAAGATTTATATCAAACTTTTGTGTGAGAAGTTATTTATTCTACAACTATATTAATAATAATTCTATAGTATAAAAAAATTAAAATAATTAGTTTTATACTTATCCCAATAGTAACTATTCAAACACTATTATTAATCTTAAGAACTGAGTTTTTTATTATCAAAATACTCACCAATTAAATAAGATTAGTGATAGACCTTAATTACTTTTTTAGTGATAATATTAATCATTCATTTCTAATTTAATTATATTTTTAGTGACTCTTCAATGAAGGAATGATAGTATCAATCTTTAATTCGTTACTATAAAAGACTTTTATCGCTCACAAATTACAAAATGCCAAAAATATTTCTCATTAAAATGACTTTCGTCATTATGACAATTGAATATATTCATGGTCTAACTCTCCTTTCATTTTCTTCTTCTTCTAACATCACTCAGAAATGCCGTTTCAACAATTGGAGATCTCCAGAAGAGCGCAAAAGTAGTCGTCGTACATCAGGCCAAGAATCTTTAAGTGAATCTCAACAAAAAAGTAGCAATAGAAAATATGGGACAATGCCCTATCTTCAAAATAATATTCCTAATCAAATCCAAAGAGGGCTAGAGTTTCCATTTTCAACTCCCAATACCAGCAACACTTTTGCTAGAGGGGAGAGTTCAATTCAAGAGAAACTCTATCCTCCACAATTTCAGGTTCAACCCCACTACCCCAGCATTGACAATTCATTAAATAACCCATTTTTTACTGTGCAAAATAATGTTGGCGGTGTGCTTCAACAACATCAGCATAGACCATTATTGGAAATGTTTGGTTCACTAAGACTACAGGACCCAATTGTAGGAAACATTACTCATAGGCCTGGCTCGGCATTTAACACGTGGAATCATCATACTCAAAGTGAGTACAACTTGGACCTCAATGTAGTTCATAAAAAAACACATTTAGGTAGTAAAATAATGCCTGATATAGGTATTGGAAATAGGATGATTAATGACTATAACTTGAATGTGAATGCAGGAAATACAAACACATATTCAGGTAGCACAACGATGTCTGATGCTGAAAATGTGACTAGTGACGAAGTTGAAACAATAAATGCTAATTTTCAGCAACATATTGCTGAACCAAATATGTCTTATCCAAGCAATATAATCGCGACAAATAAGAGTGATATAGAAGGAAGTGATGCAAATGAGAGGGAAGATTGTGATGCATATTATAATTTCAATCATATGGGTTATTTCTTTCAAAATATTGGACCTCCAGGTGCTAACCTACCCAATTCATATGACAGTGAGTTTGATCAAGTTTATTCTGATGATTAGGTTAGTGCTTCAATCTAGTTTGATATTATATATATTTTTTGTTTGATTGTTGGTATTAGCTAAAATCAATATAAATTTAAAGCAATTTTTTAGATTTGATATCCATATAGAATGTGGGATTAAATTCCAATTTATTGGTGTTTCATTGGGATTTCAATCTCTTATATATTTTTTTGAGTTAAATGACTCCTTGGCAAACTGAATATGTTTTGAAGAAATTTTTTCAATACTATGAAGTTAAGATTTGTGAAACAAATCAACTTTGGCCTAAAAGTGAAGAAATCATTTTCTACTTTTTTTTGAAAACATTTTCCTTAAAAATTATATTTTGATCATTTAACACCGAATTATTTTTTAAGAAATAGTTTTTTGTCAAATATGTAATATCTTACAGTTTACCTTAAATCTATCTATGCAGGTGGTAGCGATTCCGAGTATTATGTTTTCAAGAACAACAAATTATTTTGATGATTTGTCAATATGATGATCCAATGTTATCGAGACTATAAGTGGCAACTCTCATAAGGGCTCTTTGCTATTACAAATTGTTTTTTTGAGTGAAAATTGCATTTTTTTTGTGGAGACTATTTTGTTTCAAATGACTTGGGTTGTTGCAACTAATGGTATTTTATTTTTGTCTTTCCATTTGAAACTAATGATCATTATTACATTACATGCTTTCGTTATTTTCTTATTTGGGATTATAATTTTGTTTAGTATCAAATTCACTTATTATGGCATTCCATAACCTTTTGGTTGATTAATTAAATGTTATATGTGAGATCAATTATTCATGGGATTAATCTCATCTCAATTTAGCCTCTAGATATTGATGATGTGATTAGTGAGGAGGCTTATGACTTTTTGGCCGAGTCCAGGACAGATTGTTCAACGTAGGCATTTTGGTAGCACATGATAAGTCTTACAACTCATATTAGTTTGCGGGAGTGGCTAAGGAGTGGTGTAGATCGTTTCTTTCTCATAGGCCCATTGGTTCTCCTATGATGGGTTGGGAGCAATATACTGGGGTGTTCCTTGAGAATTTTGTGCCAAATAGCCTTCGTGATCAGTTTCTGAGTATGAGGCTCGTTTCCATGAGTTGTCCCCTTATGCCATGTCGAGTATTCCCTTTTAGAATAATTGGGTTTGAGAAGATGGGTCGGGGTTTTTTTTGGGTGGATCCGGATTTGGGTTGGGTTAATTTAGTTTTACGTAATTAATTTTTACAACGAATCAGATAGTGCCATGTATTAAATGAAAATGCTAATTAAATGGACTATTTATTATGTTTGTGAAAAGGGTATTATATGGCCACAAAGGTTAACCCCAAGGGCATTTTGTGGTCAAAAGGTAAACGAAGGGTATATTTGTACCAATTCCAATACTTTAAGGGTATTTTAGACCCTTCTCCGTATAAAGTAATTCAAGCATTAGAATCATTTTTGAAAGGAACCCATGACTTTGGAATCAAGCCCTAGCCTTTTGGGGATTTCTATCTTTGAAATTGGAATTTTGAAGAGGCTCCATGGATGAAGAGCTACCATACCTTAGCAACAAAGCCCTATGAATTTGATGTGAAAACCCTAGATTCTTCAACCCTAGCACCAACTTCCTTTTTCTTCTTCTTTGAGTTTTCTAGAGAGAGAATTTTTGGAGAGGATGAAGTTTGGAAATTGATTTGGGTTTTAGAAATAATGAGATGAATGACTTAATTTAGTGGTCTAAAATCATTATATAGGTGGTCTAAATTAGGCGAAAACGACTTCACTTAATATTAATTAAAAAAAGGAAAGTTCCATTAAGTCCCCAACTTAAACACTTCACTGCCCATTTTGTCCCAATCACGAAACCACGCTGACGGGCCGTGGGTGGACCCACGGTCCGTGCTGGTCAACCATGGTTTGGGTTTTGCAGGTTGGCATCAAGGGCTTGGACCTACGGCCCCCACCCATGGGGCGTGGGTCCTGCCGTGGTTCACTGTTTTTTGGCAGTTTCCAAGGTCCTCCTCAAGGACCCATGGTTGGTCCTTGAGGGGGGAAGGGCGGGTAGTACCTTGACGTTCTAACACGAAACCCTTTATTTTTTAAGTACGGGGAGTTACATTCATGACTCTAACCCTCACGTTGAGCTCTAGTTTAACCTACAAATTTCTGAGGTGTTACAATATCTCCCCCTTGGGAGCATTCATCCTTGAATGATGATCTAGACACTTTACGGAAGTAAAGACTCAAGATCTATTGGAGCTTGGGGAGGAGCTCCTTGTTCCACGTTGTCACCCTCCATCCTTCTAGCATTAGCCCTTCTAGTATTCATATCCTGAAGAACATAGGGCAAGGATTAAGAGCGAGATATTATCGAGTTAAACTGTATGACACGACTTAGAGTAATCAAGAAGTGAAGTTTTCTAATAATCTTGTAGCCTCTCATTCATAAATGTGGCGCACTTGACATTTATGAACAAGACTCTACTAGACGTGGATTATAAGACATCATCCTAGGATCATTTTAAACCTTGTACTCTAATTACCAAGTTTGTCACGACCCAGGGGTACTCCCTAGATGTAACATGGCGTATAGAACCCCGAATGACTCCATACAAGCCACTTAGTCCTCATAACATAAGCAATAGAAAAATACGAGTAAAAACACATTTCAAGTCTAAAATTTTCATAAACGAAAGCGGAAGTCTAGACTTGTCTCAATATAGCCATCTATTACAATTTTGAATGAAATAGGGCCTAGCCCAAACAACATGTCCAAAAAGCGAAATACAATAAAGGAAACTACATCATGAGAAAAAGTCATCCTCGTACCATGAGGACTCACCAACAAGCTTGGAAGATAGAAAAGTCCAAGCACTAGCCACTAAAATGATCACCTCGAGAACCAAACCCTACACTTGGGGAAAATGTAGGGAAAGTAGGCGTTGGTACAAAAATGCACTAAGTATGATAGCCATGCATAAAAAACATTGAAAACATGCTAAAAGGGACATTTCATTTGAATGCATGCAATTTACTAAGTTTGAACATCATCATGGAAATAGTGGAAAAGCATAAGTCATAAACATAGTCAATACATAGCTCATCATAACATAAGAGCAGCACTTTATAAATACCGTTAACGCAAACTTGTGCAATGCATGAATAAGACCCCATAAAACTCACCCATGCTAAGTAAACCTCTTTAGTCCAATATTCATATTCACCTTTAAGACCTTGAAAACTCATATAAAAGCTTCTTGAGTAACCATAGTTCATAATTCATATTCTTGTTCTTGTTATATGGGAATAAGCCTTAACCGACATGAGACCATGTGAGCTATACATGGACCCTCGGTGTTACCCACACCGAAAAGGGTTGTCCTACTTTCCTAAGGTAGAACCATACTCTTAGCTTAGGTGGATCCACTAGCTAAATAACCTATGGGGGCACATAGTTTATGGGATAAGGATATTGCTACTAGAAATCCGGACTCAACTAGGTAAAAGGTCTCCATCTCATGAGACATACTTTGGGAACCCGGACTCAACTAGTGTAGAAGGTCCCATTGGGAAGCCGGACTCAACTAGTGTAAAATCTTCCAACTCATATTCAATATCCACTCGATGCTAAGCATTACTTCCCACGGAATACATATTAAGTCATAACTTGATTCATTAAGATAGCTCATTAGATCATGCGTGAGAATAACCTTTCACCGTCCATGTCTACATATCGATTCAATATGTGAGAAAGCCTTTCAACCTTTGAATCTTCATATTGTGAGAAAACCTTTCACATCATATCATATTCATGCATAAGTGTGTACATGAGAATAACCTTTCAACAACACAACAACTAGATCAGAATCATAAACACTTCACTCTCAAAGTGTTCTTAAAACATATACAAAGACTTCATAAACATGTATAATATCATAATTTTCCCAATCTGTCCGGGTGCCATTCCATTTACCCTTCGCGGTCGCGACATATGGCTCACGCGATCGCGATGAGCAGTGTTGCTGGGTCACGCGATCATGACCCCTGACCACACAATTGCGAGATTCAAATATGGGTGCAATGCGATCACGACCTCTTCATCACGCAGTCCCAAAGAGTAATTTCCTGCCAGTTTTACTTTCTTCCAATTTGACCTCTTTTTTGCTCCAATTCCATTTGGTTTTCTTCAAAGGTTTTCTAAATCTATTCCTCATTTCATTTTCTTGCAAATATGAAGTAAAAAACATTAAAAGCATTTATTCTATACCAAAGCAAGCCAATATAACTAAGAAAAGAGCCTCAAATGAGTGGAAATTCACCACTCATCAACACCCCTAACTTAGAAACTTTGCTTGTCCTCAAGTAAAGAAAAATAAAAAACTCAAGAGACTCTTATTTTAGCACACACCACACATAAATTTCACCATATTCACTTAAGCACAAAGGTAATGACTTCGGTTGGTACTAACAAGTAGTCCACATGCAAAATTTTCGCAAACTAAATCCCCTAATTCTAATGGCACGTTTTAAAGAATTTAGAATCAATTGAATGACAACTCAAACTCAAGAAGGGACTCAAATCATTAGCTCTTTGTTATGCTCACTCGAATCATCTTGGCGATATCAAAATCACCACTTTACGAACTTACATGCCCTCACAAAGAGTGAAATGTCCCAACACACTCACAAAGTATTTATAAGACAAGGGACAAAAATGCAAGCACTCACACTCACAACAAAACATCTCATGAACACAAATGTCACACCGCAGGCTTGCCCATATTTTCAATCAATATTGACTCAACTTCATTCGTTTTGAGATCTCAAAGGACTTTGTTAAGCTTGTAATTTAGGCTTGGGGAAAGTTAAGATATCATTTGGGTATAAGTGACTACAACCTTCTTGAACACTACACAACAACTTTTCCACTTTTTCTTCAAGTTTCAACTCAATGCACATTTCACATTATTTTCTTATTTTTCTTCAAGATGCCCCACATGCAATCATTTTCAAATTTTTGGAGGATTCAGTCTCACATTTATTCAAAATCTTTCTTGCTTTCTTTTTCACAACCTTTTCTTTCTTTGAGACTTTTCCTCCATTTCCAAGCCCTTTTTTTAATCAAGACCTCATGGGTAAGCATCCATCTATAATCTTCCCATAGCACCCCCAACTTAGGCTCTTAACTTCAACTTTCACAATTCTCAAGTTCAAGGAGGGAAAGGGTTCAAAAGATGGTTACTTTTCAAAAAGGTTCGAAGCTTGTAATGTGGTTGCCAATAAAAAGGATAAGGCTCAAAGGGGACAACTAAGGTACATTTAGTGCAAAGGTGGGATTATTAGGCTAAGTGGAATTAAATGACGATCAAACAAAGCCTAAGATCATTTCTCCAACCAAACTCAATCAAGACCAACAATTCAACACTAACTGGAAAATTTCTAGTCAACACCAGTGATCACAAGGCATTATTCAGAAAAACTCACCACACATGGCATGAAAATTGATTTCGACGGTTCAAAATCTAACATCCTTTTTAAAGTGCAAGTGGCATCACACATTTAAACCTCTAACGAATCAAAAGTCAAAAAAAGAGTTATGAGAGTTGTCACAAAATCATTCATTCACACTCAACTTTCAAAAATGGAGGGGTATGATTTACTTCATTCACATGTACAACTATATTCCTAGTACCAACCAAGCCACAACCTCCTAAAAATATGAAGATTTTACCCTTAAGAAAGTAGACACCCTTTCTATCATCGGGAAACTTCATGAGTTTATTTATTGTTGGCTACTCAGACTTCGCCACATCCAACACAAATCAAACACTTACAAGCAATCAACGATTTACCCTTAAGAAAGTCGTCGCTCTATCCATCATCGGGCAACGCCAATCCACATCTCAATTATTTAAAACAAAAACAAAGAAAGACTATAACTAAAAGAAACAAAATAAACAAACCAACCCATCATAACATCACGATCACAGGATAAGGCGTCGCATTAGCGAAGAAGAAACTCAGCCCATAAAATTTTTCTCTTAAGAATTTCCTCAAACAAGTTATGGGAAACTCATTCTCATGCTATTTTCAACACATTCAAGCTCGTAATTTCCCCCATTAATCAGTTAACACTCAAATACTACACTAATTAACAATAAACTCCACAATTTAAGCCCTTTTTCAACACGAATCATGATTAAAATAGAAGGGTGAGACTCAACCCTTTTGGCAACTACTTACCACTTTCAAACATTAATCAAAAAAGGAAGGGAGAAGTCATACCTTGAGTGAAGAACAAGCTTTTGAAGGATATTTTTGCAAAGGGGAACTGATTAGGGTAATTGAATTTGTAAGGGGAGAAGTTTTTGGGTCGTTTTTAGTAGTTGAATATTGTAATGAATCGAATTTTTGAACATTTGCCCTTTTAAATTCACACGCTTTATAGCGATGGTGGCATGTAGCCTCACGATCGAGACCAACAGTTATTTTACCTTACGTGATCGCGACACCTAATACATGTGATCTCGAGCCTGAGAATTTAACTCATTGCGATCACGATGAGCAACTGGTGTCAGATTTGTTGAAACTACTATCCACTTGGGCGATGGGAAGGGGAAAAATGACGATTCTCTCAATCCCTTTGGCGCACCTAGGCACCTTAAATATGCCCACTCCCACTTTCAAAAGTGTTTTTCAACCCAAACTTCAATCTGAATCAATTTTGTGCATTCAAACATGCTCAAAGCCACACCACAAACTCTTGAAATTATGAGGATTAGTTACAAACAAAAAATTAAACCTATTCTAAAAAGCAAAAACTCAAAATCAAACTAAGTTAGATACCGATGGATTGCCTCCCATCAAGCGTACAATTTAACGTCACGTGCGATGTCGGGTACATCACCCTTTGTGTTTCCACTTCAAGGCAATGAACCTTCTCCCCAACTTGAGATCAATTTTACTCTGAAAAGTTTGGGGAGTGTAAGAAAGCATCAAGCGTTCACCCAATCTCTCCACTTTGAAGATTTGAATCTCTTACCCAATTACGAATCATGCTTTCGTTTTGTATCATTGGGAAAGTGTAAAAGAGTCACTAGGCCACGTGAGCATTGAACTTTATAATTCTTGACCTTCAAGTGAGTGACACACTCATCTTTACATGAACTAAAGTTGCCAAATATGATATCTTTTGTTTTTCTTGCAACTCTAGTATCATGCTACTTATTTTAACTTCTTGGATTGTTATTACTTTGGGTTGGTTGCACAAGCTCAAGATGTATTCTATATCCACCTTCATCTCCTCACTTTGCTCATTTTTAGACCATTCAACTTCAAAGAGGAATTGACTTGTCACATCGCACCAAGCAAGGTACACATCTTGAGACTTTTCTTTATTCTTTACGACCAGTAGATAATGAGGATTTTACACCCTCATGGTTGATCTCACTTTAGCTCTAAGATAATCTAGCTTTATCTCAAAGAAATCAAACTCATAGCATCGATATTTGTACACTTCGTAGAGACCTTTTATCCCATTAGAGAGGATGTGTTGGATATCCTCACCCAAAGTGACCTTATAATGCATGACCTCATGAGGATATGGGTCGCCAAAGGGCATACCATTCCCAAGGATTTTATGATCACAAAAATCCATAGAAACAAAACAAAAGAAAATAAAAACAACTATTCACAATCTAGATAGAAACAAGTAAACTAGAAATTCTAAATGAATTAAATATGCCTAATTGTTCCTCGACAATGGCGTAATTTTTTATAACGCTCAAATCACCCTCCAAAAATAGTTAAAAGAGTGAGCGGTTGTTGCCAATAAAAATACCCAACTAAGAGTCGAGGTCGAATCCCAAAAGGAACAATATAACATAACTGGATACTAGCTTGAACCTAGACATACAAGGTACACAAATATCAAATAGAAGGAAATTTTTTTATAAATACACTTCTAATGGGCAAATACGATATCAATCAAGGTATGTAGGGGAATTAGGAAAACTTGATATTCAATCAACACTCAATGATCCATTGCAATTCAATCCACAATTATTAAATTACTAATGGGTAGGCTAGGTCATCATGAATTACGCTAATTATCTTTCGATCTCAAAGTGTTTTATTGTGATATCTCCTTTCGGTCTCAATCACACCATTACAAAATAACCCACTACCTTAACTTAGAACTGTCCTAGAAGGAATCCTTCCACCCAACAATGCAACCCTAAACCTTCATCTTTTGATCTCAAATTCAAGATTCTAAGTCAAGATGTGATTATCAATCAAATTCTCCATGCCAATCAATCTCTTTTGAGCATCGATCGGAGATTGGAAGCTTGAATTAAGTGTGCACTCTCAACCCATAAATTTCAAACATGAAAACAATATTGAACCTATTACATGAAATCAAGCATGGAAACAAGGAACTACAAAAGTAATAGAGAAATTAATCAAACACCCAAATAACTTTGTCTATTTCTAGCACAAAAGCCCCAATGTCATAGAAATCATCACACCCACATTTATAGCAATTAAGGACAAGGAAATGAAGAAATATTAAAAGATATTACTAAATTAGAAAACAATCTTTAAATTTGCAATTGAAATGTGAGGAAACTCGCCTTCAATGTCTCGACCCCAAATCAAAATATACAATTTTCTTTCTAAAAATTTAGCTAAGCTATTGAGATATCGCTATTTTCTGATATGGAATGTTACCTACTTGAACAATGACTTCCCATGAGTGTAAAAAGGGTTTTGGAAATAGATTTGGTGAAATTACCAATCTGTCCAGGCGCCATTAAGTTTACCCTTCGCAGTCGCGACATTTGGCTCACGCAATTGTTTGATTAGTGTTGGTGGGTCATGCGATTGTTTGATCAGTGTTGGTGGGTCATGCGATTGTGAACCCCGATCATGCGATCGCGAGATTTGAATATGTGTGCAATGCGATCACGATCTCCTCATCATGCGGTCACGAAGATCAATTATACTTTCTTCTAATTTGACCTTTTTTTCTCTAATTCCAGTTGGTTTTCTTTAAAGGTCTTCTAAATCTGTTCTTCTTTTCATTTTCCTGCAAATATAAACTAAAACACATTAAACGAATCGATTCTAAACCAAAGCAAGCTAAAATAAATATGAAAAAAAACCTCAAATGAGTGAAAATTCACAACTCATCAACCACGAGGTTTCATCATTATGGTCAGTTCAGTGGTTATTCATCTAGAATTGGAGATTATTTAGGTTATGGCTCACAGGGTTATCAGGGTAGACTAGTGCATGCCACAATTTAGAGTATAAATGGTGTTAATGGAGGCCTAGTTAGACCAGTTAGAGGACAAATAGTGGATCTTCAAGTTAGGGAGGGCTTGTAGATTCTATTGGTTACTCTCAGCGGGGTTTAGGTCCTCATTGTTTTTTTGTTTGGGAGGAATTTGGGAACAAGGCAAAAGATTTCCCCAAACGTGCTTCTTCTACGATACACTCAGGATCACAGGCTACTCATTATATGCCAACTACAATGGCACGAGGTAATTCATAGAGTGCTAGAGATGGTACCAAGGGTGGAGCTTAGGGAGCTCGAGGCAGTGCTCATGGTGGCTTTCAAACTAGTGGTGACTGTAGACATTTCTATGTTATACCAGGTATATCCGAGGTAGAGGCCTCAGATGTAGTGATCGCATGTAACGCCCCAGTTTGTCATCATTTTTCTATAGTATTATTTGATCCCCGGTCGACCTATTCTTATATGTTTACTTATTTTGCTACGACTATTAATCATGTGTGTGAGTCCTTGTTTTGCCTATTAGTGTCTCCACCCCGATAGGTGATTTCTTAATGGTGGATCAGGTGTACCAGGGGTATATAGTGATATATTCTGATAGTGAGGCTCGTGCAGACCTGATTTTACTTGATATACTTGATTTTGATGTGATGTTGGGTATGGATTGGTTATTTCCTTATCATGTGATCTTAGATTATAATGCAAACATTATGACCTTAACTTACCTTGGTTTACCTCGATTAGTGTGGAAGGGTACTCCGAGTTTGTATCTGAAGGGAGTGATATCTTCTCTTTATGTTCGTCGAATGATGACGAAGGAGTTCTTGTATTATTTGACCCATATTCACAATCTTTCCAAAGATCTATATCCTTTAGAGACCACGAGAGTGGTGAGAGCTCATGGATGTGTTTTCTATCTACTTGCCATGTGTTCCTCCAGATCGTGACATTGATTTTGTGATTGACTTAAAGTTGGCACTAAACCCATTTATATCTCTTCTTATCGGATTGCTCCGACAGAGTTGAAGGAATTGAAAGAATAATTGGAAGACTTGTCGCAGAAAGGATTTATTCTGCCTAGTGTTTCACTGTGAGTCACACTGGTCTTATTTGTGAAAAAGAAAGATGGTAATATAAGGATGTGTATAAACTATAGGTAGTTGAACAAGACTATAATCAAGAATAAATAGCATCCTCCTCACAATAATAATTTATTTGATTAGCTTTAGGGTGCATTAGTGTTTTCCAAGATTAACTTGAGGTAGGATTACCATCCGCTGATAGTTCGGGATTCTGATATCCCAAAGAATGCTTTTAGGACTCACTATGGGCATTACGAGTTTCTGGTCATGTCTTTTGGGTTGACTAATGCCCTGGCTGCTTTTATAGAGGTTATTAACCAGGTATTTAATCCTTATTTATACTACCCATGTCTCTTAATGATAAGATAAGTCAAGACTAACTACTATGTGGGAATTATGCTTAGCACCGAGAGGATATTGAGATGGAAGCTCTCCCGAGTTGAGACTGGGTTTCTAGTATCAATCTTCTTATCCCTACCTATGTGCCCCTATAGGATGATTGTCTAGATAGACATTATGTAACGACCTATTCCCTTCGTTATAGAAATGCCAACAGGGAAATATGTAACGACCTATTTCTAGTATCAATCTCCTTATCCCTACCTAGATAGACATTATTGTCCAGATTTGGATGAAATTGGAGTCATTAAGGTGTAGGAAAATATGGTAACAATCATGTGATTTATTTATGATTATGATTACATGGGTGGATAGATAACTCATTAAGGAACCTGTACGACTTTCCAGAATTGAATTCGGGCGAATAGAACTCCTGGAATCGACCTTAGTGTAAAGGAAATTTTTTCAGCGTCATTGGTTAGAGGTATGTTGTGAAATGGTGATTTTGGAATTCTTTAAATAGCTCACTATTTCGTGCAAGTTGCTTTGGCGCTACTTTTGGTCGCTCTGGTGGTGCCGCTGTTGTAACGACCCGAGAGCACCCCCTAGTCGTAACACGGCGTACTCGACCTCTCGGAGGTCTTATACAAGCCCTTAGCATATCATGAACATTAAAGCATATGAAAATAGCGGAAAATTTAAAACTTTTCTTTACAATCGAAGTCTTCATAAAATAAGAGAGAGTCTATGACACTATGTCTCAAATCATCTATAACATTTAGAATAACAACTCTTTCATAACAACTTAGGGACACGACCCTTACATAATAATTACTAGGGACACAACCCTTACACAAGTCTAAAGACATAAAACAGAAAGACATAATGACATAAGTGTAAGAGGTAGGTTCATCCTCGAAACTATGAGGACTCCCCAAGTCTTCATTTCCAAGTTCCTTAGAAACCTAACTTCCATGCATAAGACATCACATCACCAAACCCTACACTTTGTAATAATGTAGAAGAAATATGGGTTAGTACAACACACGTACTAAGTATGGAAGTCATGCAAGTAAAGCCATTAAAACATGCTTAAAAGGACATTTAGTTGAAACCATGATCTATGCACTTTTGACACCATTCTTTAGAAGAGTTGGAGAACATAAGTCATTAAGAACTCACATATAGTTTATCAAACACAAGGGTAACACATCAACAAAGCATAATCTCCGAACACAATCATAATGCATATATCACCCATTACAAGACATGATACTCATGCATAGTCAATATCAAGATCATTACATCATAATATAATAACAACATAAGTAACCCTAGGTTCTACTTGTGCAATGCATAGGTAGGGTCCAGGTCCTACCTACACTAAGTATTACCTTTGAATCACCATGCTCATACTTATCATACATTAGTCTTATCCATAGGTCATATACATAGTAAGGTGACATTCACAACCATTAGTTCATATCAAGAAAAGTCAATCATTAACATAATACAATTAAAGCATGCATTATTCATAATAATCATAATAAGATAGAACAACACCATTAAGGCATAGTTCATACAACATGTTCATATCATACATCTTAGTCATATTTC
>NW_006239148.1:675943-690163 GCF_000226075.1 Solanum tuberosum | reverse complement strand
TCATAAAAGATCAAGAGTCCATAGATGAGAAAACCTTTCATCAAGAACCTTCATCATGAGAGAATGACCTTTCAGATTATCATACCATGCATAACATAGACTAGTTTAGAGTACAATTGAGGAAACCTTTCAAGAGACTCACATTCATTACATTAGCAATAGCTTCATTCATTCATGTGTGTGTGTACATGTGTAAGAAAGCCTTCACTTAAACACCTTTACTCATAGCATGTTCATATTGTGTTAAACAAGAATTACCTTCAATTCAACATAACAACAATAATACCAACATCTCACAACATTCATACTTGCATTGCATCTCATCATAACATGCTCAATTACCAACTAGGGTTAGAGGGAAGAGGGAACCATCATCCAACTTCATCATACATGAATTAAGCAAGTGCATTCAACAATACATAAAGAATCAGATTGATATCATCTCCTCATAGCCTTGAAGGCCCCATTCAAGACTTAACCCTAATTCCATAGTAATCATACCTAATTTAGGGTAATATAATCATACAAACATGAATTACATAACATCACATTGAATTCATAGCCTTCAATTAATATCTAACACAAACTAGGGTTAGAATTGGAGAAAGAAGGGGAAACATGGGTCTCATGGGGAATTCTTTAAAAATCACCAACACTACATGAATTCATCCATAATTGTTCATATATCATCAATCAATATCAGCTTATAACAATAATTCAACATTTATAAAGAAGACCCATGTTTTTGGATTGCAATCTACAATTTGGGGGACTTTGAAAACCATCTGTGGAAGGACCTCTTGGGGAAAGGGATCCCAAGAGTGAAGAGCAACCATACCTTAGTTAAACCCTATGAATTTCGTGTGAAAAACTTCCATCTTCAAGCTCTTGCTAAGCTCCTTCCAAGTTCTTCAATGGAGTCTTGAGTTGAGAGAGTTTTGGGAGGGAAAATAATTGGGTTATCTTTTGGGGTCTAGACTTGTGGTGAATTAATGGATTAGTTTAGGGTCCTATAAGCTTATATAGTCCATTAATTAACCACCTAACCGACCTCCCTTAACCCCTACTTAATAACTAATTAAAACATGAACCCCCAACTTAACTAAAAACATCATAAAACTGGCAGCATCTACGCCCTCCACCTACGGACCGTAGGTGGAGTCACGGACCGTAGTTTGGCCTTCGTAGTTCTGACAGTGCTTCACTATTTCGACCATAACGTTTTACTCCGAGATCGGAATTGGGCAAATTCGGTGGCGTTGGAAAGAAGACTCAGAGACCTTTCATTGGATAGGTAGTGGCCCACATAATTCATTTTGAGATAGGAGATATGACCATTTAAAGTTGACCCTTACTCCTAACTTAAAACTATAAACTCTTTTTAGGGGTCTGTTTTGAGGGTCTTGGTTCTAAATGAATTCATGACTTAGCTTAAGGTCTTGCTAGCTTATAAAGGTGAGTAATCAACTAGATAAACAACCCCTTGATCCCTTAGTCAATTAACTAACTTAATCCCTAATCACCAACTTAAGACTAGAAGGCTGGAAATTGGCTGCACCTATGGCCACCCACATACGGACCGTAGGTGGAGTTACGACCCGTGCTGTGCTCTCGTCATTTGATTCAGAGAAGGGGATTGGGGAGGTCTTGGTGGGGAGACTAAGTCTCAACCCACGAGACCTACCTACGGGGCGTAGGTCAAGTGACGGCCCGTCACTGCCCTTCGTAGGTCAAGCTATTTTTTACAACTTTTGGCCAAAGGTTGGGTCCTCCTCAAGGACCCCTTGGGTGGTCCTTGGGGGTCGTACCCTGTCGTTTGGACCCTAAACATGTCCATCTATGAATAAGAGTCACTCCTATGGGTTTTAGACCTCAAACAACACACCAAACACCACGACAAGACACTAGCACCAAAGACTAGTTTCCGGACGTCATGGTCATTTCTTGACATTTGACCTCTAAAGTCACCAAACTAACTTCAATAGCCATTTTTTCATCATTTAAACATGTTTCCAACCATAAGCTAACATGTGAGGCTCTAGATCAACCTACTAGATTCAGTGAAGCCTTAGTTAGGTCTTACTAGTTTCGTACGGGGCGTTACAGCTGTGGCGAGCGAGACGCGACTTAAAGTCGTAAATAAACCCCTAAACGACCTTATTTTGCACTTTTCGATTTTTAGAGCTAAGGAACGAACCCCAAGCGACTCCTACCCATTTTTCACCATTCTTAAGGCTAAAAGTAAGTTTTTCACTCCCCGAATCTATTTTTTGATCCGTAGACCGTAATAGAATGGATGAATATTCATGGGGGAGGGTTTTGTTATAGATTATATGGTGGAAACAACCATAATTTGGATAATTGGGATCACGGGTTTGATATAGGGTTCATAGAAGTGTTAGTAATTCGGATAATTAGTGATTGTTTATTGATTCCCGTATTTAATTGATTGTTTGTAGACCAAGAACAAGCGGAAGAATCCAGAAAGGGAAGGATCAAGCTTCTTAGGGTTTCAAGCTTATTTCGAGGTATTTGATGGTTATGATTTTATGATTGTGTGATGTATGCTTGTTCTTGCTTCATTATGATACATGTATGTATATGAATGTTGCATTATTGATCACACTTGTTGTAAATGAGATAAATGAATGATGGTCACCATGAAATCATGACTTAATTGTATGATCTTGAGGATATACTTGTGATTGTGATTGTGATTGTGGTGTGATTGAATGGATCGATTGCCACATTCCGGAATAACTAACTTTGATCGGTTGCCACGTTCTGGAATAATTATGGGATGGGTCTCCACGTTCTGACATAGTCATTGGATCGGGTACCACGTTCCGATATGATAATTGTTTGGGTTTAGGTTCCATGAGAGGATCAATGATTTGATATAATTCTGTATCTTGAGAAATATGAAGTTGTTCATTGTTCGTATATGTTGATGATATTGTATATGTTCGTTATATACATGTGATTATATTGTCGTGATGACTTATGTATGTTGCACTTAGTGAGATAGCCGCATGATCCTACCAGTACACTGTAGTTGTGTACTGATACTACACCTGCTCTTATTTTTGTTGAGTACAGGGCATCTTCAAGCGGCTACTGACAGACCTCGCTTAGGAGATCAGTGATCGTTCGAATTCAAGGGTGAGCCAATTCTTTCGGGCTGCCATGAGTTCTCTTTTCGTCTATGTCCACATTTCCGGACTTAGACTATGTTTTAGTTAGTTGATTAGTTCATTAGATTAGGGTTGCATCTCTTCTTGTTTAGACTTGTTGAACTTTAGATGTTTTGGTACATTGAATTTCAGGTCCTAGGTTAATTCTTCCGCATTGTTAGTTTATTATTGTTAGATTTTTGTTAGAGTTTATGGGAACTCTATTTATTTCCTTATTATTTAACTTGCTTCCGTAACTTAAATGCCTTAGTTTTGGTTTAGTTGTTTGGTTTGAGTTGTAGTAGTGGTTTTCCCACCGGAGAGTTAGTGTGGGTGCCAATCATGACGGTCTGGGTCATGACACATTAGCTAGTGGATCCACTTTAGCTCAACCATGGTTCTACCTTGGCAAGTAGGGCAACCCTTTTCGGTGTGGGAGACACCGGGATCATATTATAGCTCACATGATGTTTATGTCCGTTAAGGCTCATACCCACAATAATAATGAATCAAGGTTACTTCAAGGAAATATCGTAAGTATGTTTTAACATGATGTTCACTTGCATTGATGGTTTTATGACTTATGGTTTCTAAACTCTCAAGATGCATGTTTTAGCTTGATCATTGCTTACTCATGAAAATGTCCCTTTTTAGCATGTTTTAAATGTTTTTATGCATGACTATCATACTTAGTGCATTTTTGTACTAACGCATAAAAGCCTACATTCTTCCCCAAATATAGGGTCCGATATTGGCTAGAGGTTGATTTTCGAGCTTTGGTGAGTTCTCATGCTTCGAAGATGGATTCTCATTGATTTCAGTTTCTTTCTTATTTCCAGTTTTGTATATGAAGTATGGGCTAGGCCCAATTTCATTCTATTGTATTAGATGGCTATTGAGAGAAAGTGTTTAGAATTCCGCTTTATAATTTTGAAAACTATTGGACTTGAAATGTTGTCTTTACTTCTTATGTTCTATTTCTTATGTTATGAATGCTAAGTGGCTTGTATGGGGCCTCTCGGGGTCCTATACGCTATGTTACATCTAGGGTGTACCCCTAGGTCGTGACAAGAACCAAGCACATTGATGTGCAATATCACTTCATCCGGACATTGGTCGCTTTCACTTTTTTTTTCTCTTACTTTACAAATCCCTACTTGAGGAAAGGATGGATCTTAACCTGGAATTAAGCTTTGATACCAAAATTGATGGCACAAGAGATAAACAAAGACAATACAATAAAAGAAAAGCAGAGAGAAACTTGAGTGTTTCTTATTACTTTAGAAAACCAGCATACAAGACTTTAAATAGTACTTGGAAAACAACAAACTAAGAGAGAAAATAAAGCAATAACCCATGACCTGCTAATTGACTAAATTAGGACTCCTAATGCTAGTTAACTGAAAATGTAGAAGGCTCCTAATACTGACAATAACTTAATGACTTTTGAATCAGTCAACTAACATTTTGTGAAAAGTTGTGACTTTTATGAAGAGTTCTGACTTTTCTAAAGAGTTGTGACTTTTCAGTAAGGTTGTGACTTTTAAGAAGGGTTAAATAAGAATCCTAATCTGTGAGGGTACCACTTAGGCGGGTCGGTTGTTGTAAGTAAACAGGTGCAATGTTTATGAAGAGTGGAAACAGTGGTAAAAAATGAATGGGAGAATTAGCGGTTGTTGAAGGCTGAAGCGGCGTTCCTATTGTAGAGGGGAAGGGCGGTTTTGGAAATAAATAAATAAAAAGAGAATCCTTGCTTCTGGTGGAGGCACGTCACCGGGTTGAGGGTTCTGTTTTACGATATATATATATATATATGACAATATTTTTTGTAGATTTTGATCGATACCTCTGTTATAGCCATTACTTCATTTATTTCTTGATATAGTTACTTAATCATATTGTCCAATTTTCTAGGCTATGCGCACTGGATTGTTTGCCTATCTTTTTAATTTTAATAAACATTATTGTGTATGTATTGACAACTTATACATACAAGCAAAATTTTCCACAGCTTTTGAATAACACTTTATATGGCGCTTCTTCAGTTGGGATGTAATATAGTTGCTGAATTTATTATCTTAATTTCTAGAACTATGTGATTTCTATGTGAATACGCGTAACTGTCTATGTCTGTAACTACATAACTATAGGTAAGCACATGCATGTGAATCGTTGTAAACGTGTAGTATCTAATAGAGATGTACTATCTATTAAGGTGAAATGCAACAAAAAATAAACATTGCTACATGAGATCAATTGACTAACATATTTAATGATATGATCAATAAATGGTAATAGTTAGTGGTGTTGTTTCAACCTTGTTGCTTGATATTCAATCAGTCTACAAAAGAAGAGAACAAGAGATATTGAGGTCGTGTATGTTGGTTTCTTAAAAAATTGTATTGCGAAGTAACTTATTTGGAATTTCTGACGCGTCTATTTGTGTCAAAGGTCCTGGATATGTAACTGCTCAAGATATCATCTTGTCACCATACGTGGAAATCGTTGACAATAGACAACATATAGCTAGTTTGACGGAACCAATTGATTTTTGTATCAGATTACAAATAGAGAGAATAGCCACCCTAGATGTCTTGTATTTTCTATATTTATGATCAAGTTCTTTAGATTGGTATATTGTTTCTTGTGAATTTTTTATTCTAGTACTATATATCTCCCTCTAGTTGATTTGGGGACTGCATGTGGTAGGACTATTAATGTTAGTTCAATGAGGATTGATGTTTGAAGTACTTTCTTTTTTACGGAAAATGGTAAAAAATGCACTTAAACTATGCAAAATTGAACATTTTTGTTCAATCTCGCATAGTTAAAGGGCATTTTTAACCCTTTTCCATTCTCTTACTCCAACTCAGGTGATTCTGATATCACAAAGAGCATACCAAGTGATTGGTGAGATAGAAGTTGATATAACATATTGTTCTTCTAATGGATGCTGCTCAATCTTACCGCGATTTACAATTTGCAACTTTTTTTCTTATTCAGAAAAATATCTAATGTAGATGAATTTTGCTAGTCTTTTGGTGGTGTGCATGTGTGCAAGGAAGTTTTGATGGTATTTAGAATCTTGATGATATCCATTTTTTATTTTACATTGTGTTTTTACAAGCTCAAGTTATGTGCTCCGTTAGTATAGTAAAGTTTACACCATCAAGTCATTTTTACTCGTGTTGCATGAGATAGCTTGTTTGAAATTGAGGATATTACATCTACCGGATTGCTTTAAAACCCAAAGGCCCAATCCAGTAATCTTCAAGTTGCGCATATCAATTTGAAGTCCGCTAGCACTACAACAAAACAAACATTTAGTGACAATAGATTTTCCTTTAAGCGACATTTATAATTGATTATTTGGGCTGAATACAATATAACAACAATTATTTTATTGGTGCATAGTAATCATCGCAAAGTCCTTTATTTGTCATACTGTAGTACTTAATAATTTCGTTGAAAGAATTAACTAGCAATCATATTTGGTAAGCTACTAAGAAGAGTGAGTGGGTGGTGTAAAGTCTGTTTATTGGGAGGTTTTTTATTCTAAAACTTGAAACATCCTATTAAAATGAATGAATTTCAATCAAGTTTAATTCAAACTTAACAAAGCATATATTCTTCAATGTGAACAAACAAGGTCTAATATTAATCAAGTTTTATAATTGGTGTTAGTGAAAATATCCCTCGCAATGCTAGGGGTCATTCCCCACCTCCACCTCCACAAAGGAAATGAATGAGTGCAATGCTATTAAAATATCCCTAAGCATAGTTTCATTAGCTAAATTGCAATGCGTAGAAGACAGTTGACAGGGGAGAGATTGGCTAAGATCGATGAATATATGTTCCAAGATACATCATGCTTGTCACGCCCCGAGGCTACCCCCTGGATGAGGATACGAGACCTAGGATCATGAGGGACCCCAAGCTAACCCTGCTGGCATAATCATAAGCATACTAAAGAGAAACTGAGCAATAAAACTATGCGGAAGCTAAATCATATAAAAATCTGAAACCCATATATTGTCTGAATATAAGAATAAAATCGAGAGTTTGAATACAAGTGAAAAGTCAAACTCTACGACTAAAGCTGAAACTAACTATGTCTGAAATAAAGTCTCTACTGACTAGAAATGTTGGTACATGCCCCAGCTAGATCTAGCAAAACTGAAACTAAAGCTAAAAGCAACAAAATAATCATGTCACTATCCCTCGAAGAATGAGGACTCACCACTGATGCTGCTGAACTGAAGATCGGGAACCGATCTATGCATGATCTGACTGCTGAGGACCTGAACCTACATCAGGAGAAGATGTAGCGCAGAGTATGCGTCAGTACTTGAAAGGTACTGAGCATTAGGGATAGAGTAAAGCTGAAATAGCATATAACTGAATAAAGCAATAAATTAATGATATAATCTGAACATGATATAGATGTTGAATACTGAACTAACTGAATGCAATGACCAAGTTTATAACATGCTAAGACTAAATACTGAATGTACTGATAAATGGTCAATGCAATAGAGTCTGACTGAACAATGTGAGCTACTAATAACCGACAATAAAACCACATGAGCTAAATATGGAGTCCGATGTATATGCCCAATCGAGAGGACCCAATATACCCGGCCAAAGTTATAGAGGCATAACTAGTGTGATCACTAGATGATGCCCACAGATGGGACTTACATCATACGTGGCTCGTAGTTTTGGGACTATATGGGTGGCTGACCCTAGTCCAACTCGGTATTATGCTACTCCAGTAGATTGAGTAATTAACACATTATGACCGAATTACTGTAATATACTGGATAACTCAAAGCTGACATGCAAACTGAGAATGCACATTAATAAAATGATAATGACACATTCAAAAACTGAGGCATGTATATTTGAAATAACTGAAATATCTGGCCTAGCATGTGTAATTCAAGAACTAAAGAACTACATAGCTAGGGTTCTGAAATTCATGCATGAAACCATGTAATAACATGATAATCTGATTTGGAACATTTAGATAACTAATTCATGATAATCTGCTATAATTATAGAAACCCTAGGTCTAGTTGATAATAAGGGAATCAATAATCTGACTGAAATCTAGGGACCTAATGGGTGAAAGGAACCCACGAGTGAAATCCCAGATACCTGGTGACGATATTCACGAAGAAATCTTTCGATTTCGGGGTTGGAAATGATGGAACCTTGTTGCATTCTTGAACTAGTGTTGCTCGCCTCTTTCTCCTCTTACGCTCTAATTTTTCTAAGTTTTGATGAATGATTTGACTTAGGTAAGTTCTAGTTATGTTTCTAGGCAAAAGCTGATCAAAACAACGTAGTTTAGGGGTTAAACAACGTAGTTTAGGTGTCCAACGAATAGGGGAAAAGACCAAAATATCCCACTTAAAAATCTGACGGGGCTAACCACGACCACTTTCACAGACCGTGAAAGGGACCACGGACCATGGGACCGGTCGTGGTCCTTGGCCAGGAGCTGGGGGTTTTGGGGTTTGGTCCACGAGCCCCTACCACGTCCCGTGTGGAGGACCACGGACTGTGAAGGTCTCTGTGGTCCTTACTTAGGCTGAGGTTTGGAGGCTCAGGTCTAGGGATCTATTGGTTAGGCTTCACGGACGCCCCCACGACCCATCTTCAGGACCACAGACCATGAAGGTCCCCGTGGTCCTTACTTGGGCAAGGAGGTGTGAGGGTTGGGTTTGGTGGCCTACTGGTTAGCCTTCTATGGATGCCATCACGACCCGTTATGAGGACCACGGACCGTGAAATGTCCCTATGGTCTTTACTTGGGCGAGGGGATCCACCTCTACTACTAAGAGCTGAGTCCACGGGCAGGTCAACGGACTGTGGACCCTATCACGGTCCGTGAACCCTGTCGTGGATCACTAGTTCAGGTAGGATTCTACAAATTTTTTCTGGGTCTGGTTTTCGAGGTGTTACAATATCTCCCCTTTGGGAACATTAGTCCTCGAATGAAAGCTAAACTAGCTGAAATGGAGGGAGAGAGCTGCAAACCCTACCACTAAACACTGGAAATTGACTTATGACTGAAATAAGTTCCAAGAACATGCAAATACACTGAAGATGCAAGTACAAACTGAAGGAACATGATACTAAGACTTAATAAACGCATGAATGACTGAAAAACTAAAGAGGAACTATTACCTCAAGCTAGAATGGAATTGGAAGGAAAGAGGTGAGGATACATGGCCTTCATGGCTGCTTCTGCTCCCCAACTAGCTCCCTCTACGGACTAATAGCTCCACAAAACCTTAACTGAAGTGACTTCTTTGTTTCTCATCTTTCGAACCTGATGATCAAGGATTTCAATTGGCTCCTCTTCATAAGTGAGACTATCCTTCACAACCAAACTTTCTAAAGGCACAATAGATGCTGGGCACCTACACATTTCTTAAACAACGAAATGTGAAAGACCGGATGCACTGCCGCTAGTTCTGTTGGCAACTCTAACTCATAAGCAACTTTACCAACCCTTTTCAAGATTTTGTAAGGGCCTACATATCTAGTACTGAGCTTCCCTTTCTTGCCAAATATCATCACCCCTTTCATAGGCGACACTTTCAGGAAAACCCAATCATAAACTTGGAACTCTAGTTCCCTTCTCCTTACATCTGCATAAGATTTTTCACAACTCTAGGCTTTCGTTAGTCTATCTCTAATGAGTTGAAATTTCTCCATAGCATAATGAACTGAATCTAGCCCTATCAAGGCTGCTTCACTTACTTCAAACCACCCAACTAGAGATCTACACCTACGCCCATGCATTGCCTCATAAGGGGCCATCAAAATACTGGAACGGTAGCTATTATTGTAGGTGAACTCTGTAAGAGGAAGGTGATCATCCCAACTACCCCTGAAATCGATCACACAAGCTCTCAATATGTCCTCTAAGGTATGAATGGTACGCTCTACCTGACCATCCGTCTGCGGATGAAATGTTGTGCTAAGATTAACTTGAGTACCAAGACCTTTCTAAAACGACTTCCAGAAATGAGAGGTAAACTGAGGACCTCTATATGAGATGATAGACAAAGGAACCCCAACAACCTCACAATCTCATTAATGTAAAGCTTGGTGTAGTCCTCCGCCGAATCTGTAGTCTTAACCGCCAAAAAGCGCGCAGACTTAGTAACTCTATCAACAATCACCCAAATGGAGTCATGTTGTCTGCGAGTACAAGGTAAACCTGTGATGAAGTCCATGTTGATCTCTTGAGTCATACCTCTGGGTTTCTGATGTTCTACCTTCACTTGCTGGAAGTTAGGGCACTTAGCCATAAAATCCGCTATATCCCTTTTCATACCATTCCACCAAAAGACTTACCGCAGATCATGGTACATCTTAGTGGCGCCTAGATAAATAGAATATCTGGAATTATGGGTTTCTGCAAGAATCTTCTGTCTCAACTCACCCACCTTAGGAACACATAATCGAACCTGATAGTGAAGCACACCATCTCTCCCTTTGGAAAAGACCTCAACCCTCTGATGGTCATATTATTGTGTTGATTGAAAGGCTAATTCTCATGAAAACACTATGAATTATAATGTGAAAGGTTTACTCACTTATTGATGGTTCTAAAGTGAAAGGATATTCTCACTTAATGAATCTTTGAGCTATTATGATGAATGTTGGTTTGAGTGCCTAGTGCATTCTCTTATAACCTAAACTTGAGTAAAAGACTTACTGTAACTCTTAAATGGAATTATGCTTAGCACCGAGCGGATATAAAAGTGAGATGGGAGGCTTTTACATTTAGGAAGTCCGGCTTCCCAATGTATGTTGTCTCATGGGATGGAAACCTTCTACGTTTAGTAAGTCCGGGTTTCTAGTAGCAATCCCCATATCCCATAACTACGTGCCCCCGTAGGTCTTAGCTAGTGGATCCACATAGAAGCTATTATGTATGTTCTACCTTGGCAAGTCAGACACTCTCTTTTCGATGTGGGAGTAGAACACCGGATTTCATGTAGCTCACATGGTCTATGTCACTTAATGATATTATCCCTAAATGATACGAATACGAGCTATAATAAGAAAATGGACTCTAATCATAAGTCCTTAAGAGGTACTACTTAGTATGAATGGGCGTATGGGACTTCACCCATACATTGCACAAGTGGACTTTAAGAGGGGTTAGGGTTAGGTCTTATTATGTAATGAAGACTTTGAATTATGTATGTGTGATGTGAATGAATGTTAAGGTTGACTTTACTTGTTATGAGTTATGATCATGAATGTCTCCTTACTTATGTATGTTGGTTATGAATGAACTAAAAGGAAGATATGTATGTTGTAGGTGGTCTAAATGTGATACTTAGCATTTGGTAGGGTTATGGGATCTTACCTTTGCATTGCACTAGTATGACTTTAGGTTTCATATACGTGGTGTGAACATATGTTATACATGATCATGGTAGCCTAAAAGTGAGACTTAGTGTAGATAGGATTATGGGATCCTAGCTATGCATTGCACAAGTTTAGCTTAGGGTTGCTCATGTGATAGTCCTATTATGTTGATATGACCTATTTATGTACTTATGTATGTGAATAATGTCTTGTGAAGATTGGAGTATGCATTATGTTGTGTTGAAGACTATGCTTGTATTTGTGATGATATTCTATATGTTATGATGAATTGTGCATGGTTTGTCTTATGAGCTACATTCTCCAACTATTTCAAAGATGATGTTCAAAAGTGGCATGAGGCATGGTTTTAAACAAAATGTCCTTGTTTATGCATGTTTTAAGGATTTTCTTACATGGCTTCCATACTTAGTACATTTTGTGCTAACCCATATTTCTACATTTTCTATAAGTGTAGGCTTTGGAGATATTAGATGCTATCCTCGTGGCTAGGTTCATAGGAGATCAAGAAGAACAAGATTGGTGAGTCCTCATTATGTTCGAGGGCTCAACCACATGTCCTTTATTGTCTTTACTTTTATGTCTTTAGACTTTTGTAAGGGCCGTGTCCCTAAGATTCTGTTAAAGAGATTTAATTCTATGTTATAGATGGTTTGAGACATAGTGTCATAGATACTCTTTCATGTTTATAAAGACTTCGATTATAAAGAAAAGTTTAAAAAATGTCCGCATTTTTCCTATGTTCTTATGTCATGATATGCTAAGGGCTTGTATAAGACACCTTCGGGGTCGAGTACGCCATGTTACGACTAGGGGGCGCTCTTGGGTCGTAACATGAACTTTCATCTTACTCTTTACTCAACTCAAAACTTAAGTCTTAAAACGTTTTCAAAAGACTTTTGAAAAACTCTTATGAACTTCTCTTGACTTGATTCTTAACTTCTTAACTTGACTCTTAACTTTCCTTGAATTGAATTATGGATTCAAGGTTCATGATCTCATGTTTATGGATGATTTCAAGATGTTTAGACGCACCTTAGAGTGTTGGAATCAACCAGAAAACATAGGTGCGTGTCTAAGGAACTAGTATGGAAAGAAGGAGGGGAAATGGGAAGAACTGGCATCATTGGCGCTCTGAGAGGCGCGGGGCGCCATCCTTAAAACTTCAGAGGCTGGGTTGGGGCACTCTGGTTGGTGCGGCGCCCCAGAGCCCAAACTTCAGAGCCCTAGTTGGGGTGCTCTGGTTGGGGCGCCGCCCAGGTGAACTCCGACTTTTCTCCTTCAGTTTTCAACTCTAAACCCCCTATTTCAACTTAGTTCTTTCCCCCCAAACACTTAGAATCGACTATACTCTCAATATATGCAAGATTCAACTCGAAATCACACCTAAATACATGAATCAACCTCAAGAAACTTCAACAACAAGAACCCACAAGATTTCAAACGAATTAATATCAAGAACTCATAGGATTTGCTTTCAAAACAGTACAACTTTGCTGAATTGAATCATGATTGGCGCATGGGTGAACTAACCCAACGATATGTGATCTCACATGCCTTGTAGGGATTAACCCTTGGCGAAATCCACACGAAAATCTCTAAGAAATTGACGAATCTTGAACTTTCTTCTCCTTTCTCCTCTTTTCTCTTTTCTCCAATCCCTGGCGTGAATTTCCAATTGACTAAACTGATCTAATTCCGATTAGACCCCAAATAAATTCCTAAAAACGAATTAAACTAATTGCGTAAGGAAAAGACTAAAATACCCTTCCAAAATCTGGTTTAGACTTTCCTTATTTGAACAGCTCAACTTCGAATGGGCATATCTCACTCATACAAACTCGGAATTGAGCAAACTCGGCGGCGTTGGAAAGACAATTCAAATATATTTCCTACGGTATCTTGTAGCACACCTTAATCATCCTGATCTAGGAGTTATGGTCGTTTGAATTTGACCCAAAACTCAAACTTAACATAACTTAACCAATTTTCCAGAGTTTTCATTCTTTCCAAAAAGGACTTTTTCTGTCACGCCCCGAGCTACCCCCGAGACGCGGACACGGGACCTAGGACCACAAGTGATCCCAAGCTAACCATGCTGGCATGATCATGAACATACTAAAGATAATAAACTGATGCGGAAGCTAAATCATCAATAAATCTGAAAAGATGGGGAATACCCATATACTATAATTGAATATATCAAATCTGAGAGTTTAATACAAAAGAAATATATTAACTCAATACTAAGCTGAATCTATCTATGTCTGAAATAAGCCTCTAAACTGACTAGAAATGTTGGGACATGCCCCAACTAGATCTAGCAAAACTGAAACTAAAGACTAAAAGCGATAAAGATAAACATGTCACTAGTCCTCGAAGAATGAGGACTCACCACTGATGCTGCTGAACTGAAGATCGGAAATCGATCTAAGCGTGATCTGGATACTGAGAACCTGAACCTACATCACGAGAAGATGTAGCGCACGTATGCGTCAGTACTTGAAAGGTACTGAGCATGCAGGATAGAGTAAAGCTGAAATAACATATAACTGAACAAAGCAATAAAGCAATGAAATAATCTGAACATGATATAGATACTGAAAATACTGAATACTGAGCTAACTGA
>NW_006239148.1:667809-674803 GCF_000226075.1 Solanum tuberosum | reverse complement strand
AGGACACACAATTCCTTTTCTTCTAAAAGTTATGACCATCTGAAGTTGACCCATCAATAAATTTCATCTAACTGACTGTTGACCCTCATTTACGGTCAGACCTACGGACCGTGGATCGAATGACGGTCCGTGCTGGTCGACCGTCAATTGGAACTGAAGCTGAGCTTTTGGGGTATCGATCCACGGACACGAACTACGGTCCGTTACCTGATCTACGGACCGTAAGTCCGGCCGTGGGTCAACACTTAGCTAAATTTTCTGACTGAGTTCTGGGGAAGTTTTCTTTCACGAACCACGGACCTGCAGGACGGACCGTTAGTCTATCTACGGTCCGTGGATGGTGTCTGTGAGTGCCATCTGTAACATCAGAAATCTGAATTTCCTATTTTCGGATACGGGGTGTTACACTTTCTAATTCTTTCAAATAGCGAGGTGTTACAAGACTAGTTGTATGAGATGTAGTAATGATACTCTAGATGTTTTGAATAAAATGTGTTGGTTTGACCAAAAAAATAAATTAGCTAATAGTTTTTTTATCCTACCTTTTCAAAATATCTCTAGGTTCCCCCGTATCCTAATTCTTTTGTTTGTAGGTTTGTCCTTCAAATTGATGATGTATGGTATATTGTCTATCTAAACATTGTATTCATAAAAAAATGGTAGAGCAAACTTATCTCTGGTGGATACTAAGTCGTCTTTATGAGGGAGTATCTTACCTGACTTGGCCATCAAATATGAAAACAATTGGCCTCTACACATGCGGAAACAAATAAAGAAGGCAAGCTTTGGAAGCTTTTCCTTTTCCTTTTATCCCTTACCACAATATGTCCCTTAAAGCCTCAAAACAATTTTTTTGTATTTTGGAAGGTTAGGTAGCACACCTCAGCACATTTTAAACTTTTTGTTTGTATTACATTAACTGTTAAAAAAATTAGATTACACTAATATTGATATGCTTATCTCCTTAAATATTGATGAAATTTCCTAAAAGAAATATTTTGGTGAAGTAACAAGAACAATAAGCTTTGGAATTGCTGTAAGGACAAATCACATGTGTGAAATTAATCTCTTTGCCCAAAATTCTCTAGTTTTTTTTCTTGATTATATATATGTGTATGTGTGTGTTTGAATACTTGAATACTTGTCACTGTAGATTGATTCGTCCAAAAGCTTTCTTTGACTGTGCTTAGCTTTGTGACCATCAAGTTCTTCCCCCAGTTGTCCCGACATTTTACGGTAATCTTCTTTAACATTCTAGGTGTTTATGAAAAATAATTTATAGATATATGAATTTTATGAAAAAAGAAAGATATTTTTTGGATTTATTTTTTGATTTGTTATCACGGTTCTGTAAATCTTCCCTTTTCTTAATCTGCTTTGACATGCTTATCCTTTGGCCAAGGATCTATCAAAAATAATTTATAGAGAAAAAGTAAGATCTTTTATGGCTTTCCTTTTTTGGTTTGTTGTCATGGTTATATAAATCATTCCTTTTTGGATCTTTGTTGATACGACTTTCCTTGATCTAAGGGTCTATCATAAATAGTTATTTACCTATCCTCCCACACCGCACTTGTGGGATTACACATGGTATGTTTTTTGTTTTCTTTTTGATTCTGTAAATATTTCCTTTTTCAATCTGATTGGATATGTTCTTCCTTGAGCCAGGGTCTATCGGGAATAGTCCCTATACCTCCAAAGGTAAGGGTCATGAGGTTTACGTAGACTCTACCCTCCCCAATCCTCACTTGTGAAATTACACAAATCTTCTCTTCTTCTTTTTTGCTTTGATAGGCTTTTCTTTGACCCGAGGGTCTATTGAAAAACAATCTCTCTACCTTCCAAAGTAAGGGTGAAGTCTATGTAGACTCTACCCTCCCTAAACCTCACTTGTGGGATTACACAAATCTTCTCTTTTCTATCTGCTTTGATAGGCTTTTCTTTGAGCTGAGGATCTATTGAAAAACAACCTCTCTACCTCCCAAGGTAGGGGTAAGGTCTACGTACACTATATCATACCATACCCAGACCTTACTTATGAGATTAATTGGATATGTTGTTGATTCTATAAATCTTCCATTTAAATGAACAATAATTTGCAGACAATCAGAAATGATTAATTTAGATATTGGCTTTGAGGTAGATTCTGAAGAGATGAATATAATGAGATTCATCTTGTTTCTATTTTACTTAGGAGAGAAAAATTGTATTGTCAACATTTTTCCGGGGAATCTTCTTTAAAATGTGTAGAGATTTGAGTGTTTCTCAAAAAGGAAAAATAAGAATTTGTATAGCTTTACTTTTGATTTGTTGTCTTGAATATAATTTGTCATTGCACATTCACTAGTTTTAAATAGTTAGATTGTGTGACAAGGGAATATGGGTTTTTCCTTTTCGATTTGCTATTTCAAGTGGTATAAATGTAACAAGAAGATACCGGAGAGGCTGTATTGGCAGTATCATAATGATTGACTTACTCTTGGATTCTATTGTAGATTATGAAGGAATGCGAAATGACACTTTCCTAATTGATATTGCTTACATTCGTCTTGTTAAATTTCTACTTTTTTCATGAGAGAAAGTTGCTTAGGTATTACTCTAGAATAATGCTCTTATTGTGAAACTCTTATCAAATGAGGATCTATTTCTTTTGATAACATATGTTTGATTGACATGATTTTGTTTCCTGTTATGCGGTACAGGGCCATAGATCTCTTATTTTTGTGTCACTAACAAAAAAAGAAATATATATTCCAGTGATATAATTTTTTCTTATCTCCAGAAAAATAGTTTTTTTCTTTGTAGTCTTCCTTCTTATTATAAAACATTCCGTCCATTAGAAAAGGTAAAGCACATAGATGCTTTCATAATATGCTTTGTATCCCTGGGAACCTATGTGGGTAGTATACCACTTGTATCTTCATGTTTGTTCGTTTTACCAGTCACTTATTACTTCTCTTAGTATCCATAGAAGATTTAAAAGAATACATGTCTTGTTGCGATTGTTTTTGTTTACTAAATGTCAGGGGTTACAAAAAATCTTATTTTAGATGTCCAATGTTTATGGTTGCTTTTGTCATATATTGACACTCATCCATTTTCTGAATCCTCTTCAAATACTTTCCTTTTTCATTCTTGATATTTCCTTGTAGATCTAAAAGAAAATGAGCACCGTTCGGACATGCAATAGCTCCTTATGGACTAGGGAGGAGGATAAAATCTTTGAGAATATCCTAGTGATATACTTTAACGATAACAATCTACTCATGAAGATGGAAGAAGCCCTTCCTGGAAAATCAGTTGATGAGATCAAGGATCACTATAATATACTCTTAGAAGATATCGATGCCATCGATTCTGGAGGAGCTCCATTACCTAACTATCCAGAAATGCAAAGGAATGCCAACAAAAATACGAAAGTAGATGTTGGATGGCGAAGAGGGACTCTTTTAACAGAAGAGGAACATAGGTTGGTTTCCTGTGTATAGTTTTTGAGGGTTTATTTTCTTGTCTTTTTTGGGAATCTGGTCATTTTTCTGTTTTAATGTTTTTGGGGTGCATTCAGAAGGCTTTGAGAGAGTAAAAGTTTTATGTAAATGCTGTCCTTCCAGCTTGTTTCCTGGATAATAAGTTATTTCTCTATCTTTCCTGCTATTGGTCATTTCTCCAGGGATTGGATATATATATATGGAAAAGGTGACTGGAGAAGTATATCTAGGCACTGTGTGATAAAAAGAACCGCAATGCAGGTGGCTACCCATGCCCAGAAGTATTTCAAGCGTATCGAAGCCAACAAGAAAGGGAACAGAAGAGCAAGAGCAAAACCAAGAATTCTTGATATAACTATTGTGGATGATGAATTCGGTGGAACTTATTAAGCTCCAAACGTTGTAGACATGATTGGACCTGCTTGCGAGGGATCACAAGCAGTGACAAATATCAGCAATGAGAGCATGTGTCCTTGAGAAAGCACCAATGCTGAGCAAATGACAGCAGTTGTCGGAGGAGAGCTCTCAGGCCAAAATGCTTTTGTGAATGTTGAAGCTAGCAGTGGAACTTCCGGTCATCCTATCAGTAGAATTGGGAGTGAACTTGAAGCATTACTCAGTCACCCCATGTAGGAAGACAATGATGTCAGTTCGATTTTTGATGTTGGGATAGCACCAACTTCTGATGTTGGGATAGCACCAACTGCTCAAACCGAAAAGTCCGGTTATGAAGTATCAGGGGAGACTCCAGCTCAGTTACCTCCCTTTTCCCCCTCATCGTACTTTGGTGATGGAATATGGAGCAGTTTACACACTCGCCGTTGAAGATGAAGGCACTTTTAATCTGCATGATCTGTTCACATATCAGTTGTTCTGATTTGCTGCACTTGTTTTTTTTTTTTTGAAAACTTATTCAATTATGTTACACAATATTTCTCTTATTTATCTATTCATAATCTTCTTTAGACAGTATTGCTAGACAAGTGCATTTTGGTTGAAATATTTCAATAATAAAAACATTAGCAATTGTTTTCAAAGTTCTTGCCTTTGTTTTTGCAATTGTTTGAGGAACAAAATAATCATTTTTTCTATGCATTATGGACTTTCTGATACATGATATGTATGAAGGACTAAAATAGTCCAATCCACATACATTAGGGATCGATTTGATCATTTTAAAGTCTATTGACTGTCGAGAAGCCGATTATGAACTTGAATGTTTACACAAGAAACTTCTATTTACAAGAGTCTTTTTATTTGTCAATCTGGGGCAATATGACTGGCATAAGTTATTTCTTATAAACATTCAAGAGGAAATTAGAGGACTACCAATTTATTGACCCGTGAAGTAAAGAATGATTGTTCGACGAGCTCTTCTTTTCCCATGGCGGACCTGTATACTCTTATCTTATTTCATATACACTCTTTTTACCCTTAACAAGAGATAACTAAAATCCTTTTTTCAACATAGATGTTTTATCCTTAGTGGGGCTTATCCAGTGTGACCGGAATCAACGGCATTGAGACATGTATGACAACTCCCTTGCAAATTAGCATCCATAAAAGTTCAGGAAAATAGTTTTCAAACCCGCGGTTCTTTCCACAATAAACATATCTGGGGAATGCACGACTAGATCTATAATCTCCAACTACAATCTTTAACAATATTGTCCGAGTACACCTAATACGTACACATTGACACATTGGAGGAACTCCCTTGCCCGAATTTAATATTCTCAAAACCCAATTTTGTTGACGTCACATACTTTTGGAAAGGATGAAATTTCCTGTCTTAAATGACATACTTATGAACATCCAAAGGATTTATTCCCTTAGATAATCTAGTTGCCCATGAACAGGAATATAAATAGAAAAAAAAAACTAAGGTCAAGATATCATCAAGAAAAAAAAACTTGGCTAAACAATTCATCTACCTTCTTGGTGAGGTATTACTAGTGTAATTTTAAGATGATTTTAAAATGTTTAATTTACATTCAGACTCTGAAATAATATATCATCAAAGGGTACGCAGATTTATGTGGTTTGTGCAGTCAAAGTTAGATGCATCAGGAATTGTGTCGTGCTTTCCTTTTGGTTCGTGCAGTCAAAGTTAGAAAATTATCTTCTTTGTGAATGTACACATTCTTGAATGCAATTAGTAGTTCACATTAGTATTTCACATGAAACCAACAATACCTCCTTTTGGTTCAACTTTTTCTTTTTATAAAAGCAAATGATCAGAATCACCTAATGTTAAAATACAATCAAATTGTAAGATAATAAAAGCAATACAAACTTTGGGTATAAATAAGAAGAGAGGATTTGTTTTTATGAGACACCACACGGTCTGGAATGTGAAGAAACTTCTTGAAAGGAATCTGATGTCAGCGCAGGTACCTCATTGTGATGGGAAAATTGGTACTCTTGGGCCACCAGAAAACTATTTTTAACATTGTGAGTGGGAATATTGAAAATGAAAAATTGAGAACGGAAACGCCCTCGAAAGAGGAGGGGCGCAATTGAAGTAACTGTTAGGCAAAGCTATAATTGTATAGTAATCATAATATATATTTTTTCTTTGAATAAGGCTGATTTACAAAATAAATAATTATAACCATATATACTGTAACATCCGGCAATTTGAAATAGCTTTGAGGAGGCTTAGAATTGGAAATTTTCATTTTTTGGAAAGAATTTTAAAGTTTTGGAAATTTTGACTAAGTATGAAAAAATGTGAATTTTTGGCCAACTTTGAACAGCCATAAATTCTAGCTCAGGATGAATTAGGTGGAGTTCCAGTTATGCTTGCAAAGTTCGTGGAACGATCTTTCCAACGCCACCGAGTTTGCTCAATTCCGAATTCGTATGAGCGAGTTATGGCCTTTGCAAGTTGGGCAAGGAATCCTTCCGGAAAAATTAAGGGTATTTTGGTCTTTTTCCCTAGCCTTTTATTTTGGTTTATAAATGTGTTAGGCTGATCATTTTGATCAGTTTTACCATTTTAAAAGGAGTGAGAGTGAGGGTTTTGAGAGGAGAAGAAGAGAAGAAGAGAAGAAGAAGGGAAGAAGAGGAGATCAAGCAAGGAGATCATCGTGGGTTTTCGTCGGGGGTGATCCCTATCAAGGTATGTGAGCTTTTAGTGTTGGGTGATCTTTTCCCCCACACACCTAGCCCCTTTTTCTTATCAAGAAAGAATTGGCTTTGTTGATAAAGTTGTTAGTTGTTGTGGTTGAAGTTGTTAGTTGTTGTGGTTTAAGTTGTTGGAGTTGTTAAAGTTGTTAGTTGTTAGTTGTTGTTGTTGTTGGAATTATTGTTGGTTGTGTATCATGATTGGGTTGGGGTTTTGAGTTGAAATCTATTGAATGTTGAGGGATTTCATGTTTCTAAGTGATTGGGGCTGGAACCCTTGAAGTTAGAGAGTTTAGAGTTGGAGACGTGAAGGAGAAAGTCGGGCAGTTTGCGAGGAGCACGTCCGCGTCGCGGACTTGTTCCCTCTGTGAACAAAA